>NC_082729.1:11382439-11624939 GCF_030144855.1 Hypanus sabinus | reverse complement strand
ATCTGTATGAACGGTATGCAGGACAAGCTCCAAGTCTGACAATAACAGCCAATTCCACTACCAACTGACCAAAATCTCCTTTCTTCTCTCCTTGCTTCTCGTCACTACACGAGGGGTGATTGATATGTTCATGGCCTAAGATAGAAGGAGTTGAGTTATACAGCTCTCGTTACATGCACAGGCAGTTCAACTCTTTGAGTGATTATGCAGAAAGTTTGAAGTTAATAACTCATCTCCTTCTACTTTTGGCCACGAACCTATCAATCACCCCTGATGAGTTATTAACTTCAAACTTTCTGCATAATCACTCAAAGAGTTGACCTGTGTGTGCATGTAACGAGAGCTGTATAACTCATCTCCTTCTACCTTAGGCCACAAACTTATCAATCACCCAACTGTGGACACTTCCTGGAGGTCCAAGATCCGTATGCTCCACGACCGCTGGACTAAGTGTGTAAATGTAGGAGGGGACTAAATTGAAAAATAAATGTGCTAGGTTTTCTAAAATTCACTCCTTCTACCTTAGGCCACGAACTTATCAATCACCCCTCGTCTGCTGCTGAACCCACGCACAGTGAAGTGTCACACTTCGTGACAGCCCTGCATTCTCCTGTCACCACATTCCCTTCAAAAACAACCCAGATTTAATCTCGCATAATGAAAAGAAAAGGCAGTAATGCAACAGCACTGGCCGCATCTCTCCACGCGTGAAGGAAGGAGACTTTGGGAATGCACAACGCTTTCATTCCTTTGGCTGAAGTATGGATGAACTGAAGGGGGCAAACAGCAGCCTTTCAGATCGGTGGATGCAATGTCTTGTCTTTCTGAAGAGCAGCAGCAGTCGCCCCCATTGTAGCTGTGTTAATGTTTAGACTGGCCTTGGCCGACGGACAGGGAGTCAGCGTTAAATGTAGCTGAAGCCAAAAAAAAGCCAAAGCTGGGGCGGCGTGGTTTCGTAGCGGTTAGCGCAATTGTTTTGCAGCGCTGGTGATTACTGATTGCGGTTCGATCCCCGCCACCGTCCGTAATGAGGTCTCTACGTTCTTCCCCTGACCACGCGGGCTTCCTCCCACATTCCAAAGATGTGGGGTTAGGGTTAGAAACAGGCTTATTATCAGTGACATACCAAAGGGTTACGTACACAGTAAACAACCCCTGAGATTGGCCCTCTCACAGACGGCCACGAAAGAAAAAGAAACACCATGGAACCCGTTCAAAGAAAAGCATCAACCCCCCCCCCCACCCCCGCCACCCTCCAATTACGCAAACGGCAACCAAAAACGAGCAAAAAACACAGAATGTAAAACATCAAGAGTCCAGGCATGTTCAGTTCAACCTAGCACTTTGATGTTCATAACCTCCAGGCCGCCCTGATTAAATTCGCGCAAAACAGCAGCAAATAAAAGGAGTTTATCAGAAACAGATCGTAACAGAGTCCGATCCACAAACCGCGTCGGTTAAACCTTGCCCAAGTCCCAGGACTCCAGCACCATCCTCTGACAACGTCGAGGGGAAGAGAGACCATTCAAACGCCGGGAACTTCCTCCACATCATGAAATGCAGTGCTTTGCGCCAACAGTACAATAGTAAAATATACTAAAAGTTTTAAGAAGTGCAGCGTGTATAAGTAGGGCAAAAATAGTGAGGTAGTGTTCATGGGTTTCCTTGTCCATTCGGAAACCGGATGATGGAGGGAAGAAGCTGCTCCTAAAAAGCAGCAAGGAGAAGAGTGCCCTGGGTGGTGAGGGTCCTCAACGAGGGATGCCGCCTTCTTGAAGATCAAAACTGTGAATACGCGCTGGTTGAGCTGGCTCCGCGATGTTTACTCCACTCTCCGCGGTAGAGGCTGGGACAGCGCTCTGCGCCAGCTGCTCCGGGGCGAGTATCTGCTCGCTCCATGTTGCTTTGGTCTGCCATGTGATAAACTGAGGCATGAGGCTCCAGGTCTACGGACCCACTTTCCTTCCGAATGCTGTTGCTTGCTTTTAATCGTTTGCACGGTTAGTTTTTTTTCCCCTTTCTCTGCGCATTGGGTGTTGGTCTTTTTTTTTGAGAAATTGAATTCTTTTGGGTTTCTTGTCTTGCAGCTCCCGGTAAGGAGACATATCTCAAGGTTGTATCATTTATCCATACAGCCAGCTCTCCTTATCCGTGAGGGATTGGTTCCGGATACCAAAAAACACAGATGCTCAAGTCCCTTATTCAACCTGTCTCAATGCAGTGGACATTAGGACCCAGCGGAACACCAGACTTTACTTAACCTGCCTTGGTGCGGTGGATATTAGGACGCAGCGGCGCAGCTCTGAATCCGCTGTTTCTGTTCACAAAAATAATCACGATTGAAAATAAAGTGGAAATAATAAAGTGATCAGAAAGAGGTGAAACACCATTGGTCATTGTAAAAGCGTTAGGCTACGTCCGGGCAACGATCGGAACAATTTTAAAGGATAAAGTGAGAAAGGCCCTGCCCCGATGAAAGCTGCAATTATTACTAAGCAACGCAGTGGTTTAATTATTGGGTTTTGGGGTTTTGAGTTTTTGATCCTCCACATTCAACCCGGCACATTTCCAAGCCCGGCGCTGAAACATACGTTCTTAAGAAACGTTCGGCATGGACTAGAAGGGCCAAGATGGCCTATTTCCGTGCCGTAATTGTTATATAGTTAAGTGTTTTACATGCATAGAAAGGTAAAATATATATTGTATACTAAAACAAACGTTTGACTAACTGACGCTAAATAATACCGGATGTACCTGTTCCGACTTACTAAGAGAACTACTGATTTTTTTCGATCCCGATCCACGATAACCCACACACATCCTCCCGTATACTTTAAATCATCTCTAGATTACTTATAATACCTAATACAATGTAAACACTTTGTAAATAGTTGTTATACTGCATTGTTTAGGGAATAATGACAAGAAAAAAAAGTCCATACGTGCTCGAAAAACAAATGCTGGAAGAGCACTTCCGGGTTTTCGCGATTCACGGTTGGTTGAATTCGCGGATAAGGAGGGCCGACTGTACTTTGATAATAAATGTACTTTGAACTTTGAATGTACAAGTGACAAATTAAGCTAATCCGAGTCCTTTTCCCATGAGCTCCTCCTTGTTCCCCTTCCATAGGCTGTGTGTTATTACTGGAGCACCTCTATTGACCTTCACACTCCTGTTCTCTGCATTAACCATTTCCCAGTGTACTCCGGTTAAAGGTTAACCAAAACAAAAACACATGGTTGGTCTGGATCCCAGCAGCTGGGGCGTCCCTCCGCTGTGGAGTCTGACCACGCCAAGACTAGGTCAACAGTCAAGGCTGTGGAGAGACGACCAGACTGAAGCTGTTAAAGAAACTCAAAGATGGGAAGCAAACACTGAAGGCAAAGGGAAACCAGATCACTCGTGTCTGGGATATTCCCTTTGGAATTGATGATCACATCAACGAGAGGACGAGGACGAGGAAGAAGCAGGAAGCCGCTTTGCCGCCCCCAAACATCTGAATAGAAAGCAACAGACACAAAACGCTGGAGGAACTCAGCAGGTCAGGCAGCACCTATGGAAATGAATAATCAGTCGATGTTTCGGGCTGGGGTCCTTCTTCAGGACTGGATAGGAAAGGGGAACAGGCATCCGTTAGTCTCAAGAGACCATGGATTTGCGCATTGGAAAGCTTCCAGGGCGCAGGCCTGGGCAAGGTTGTTTGGGAGACCAGCAGTTGCCCACGCTGCAAGTCTCCCCTCTCCACGTCACCGATGTTGTCCAAGGGAAGGGCAAGGGCCGATACAGCTTGGCACCGGTGTCATCGCAGAGCAATGTGTGGTTAAGTGCCTCGCTCAAGGACACAACACGCTGCCTCAGCTGAGGCTCGAACTAGTGACCTTCAGATCACTAGACCGATGCCTTAACCACTTGGCCATGTGCCAACATGGAAAGGGGAAGATGCCAGAATAAAAAGGTGAGGGGAGGGAAAGGAGGACTAGCTAGAACGTGATAGGTGAAGACAGGTGGGTGGGAAGGGTAAAGGGCTAGAGAGGAAGGAATCTGACAGGAGAGGAGAGTGGACCATAGGAGAAAGGGAAGGAGGAGGGGACCCAGGGGGAAGGTGATAGGCAGGTGAGAAGAGGTAAAAGGCCAGAGTGGGGAATAGAAGGGGGGATTTTTTTTTTTAACCAGAAGGAGAATTTGATATTCGGGTTGGAGGCTAGCCAGACACAATATAAAGTGTGGCTCCTTCCACCCTGAGGGTGGCCTCATCATGGCAAAAGAGGAGGCCACGGGCCAATATGTCGGAATTCAAATGCTTGGTCACCTGGAAGTTCTGCTTTTGGCAGATGGAGTAGAGGTGCAGATCCCTTCGTTCTAGCGCACTCCTCGGTGCCCTACCACCCCCTGTATACCACCTACCCTGACTGGTCCTACCAAGGTGAAACACCCCACACGTGTCTGCACTACCTTGGCTCTGGAACCAGCTGACCAGAAAGAAGATGGACACACTGAGGTTAGAAGAACCAAGAGTGGTGCACACCCCTTCAACAGGCTGAATGGCCTCGCCACATGCTGAATTATTGCAAGAGAGGTTGAAAACCTTGCAGGGTGGAGGCGGGCAAAAATTAAAAGAGAAATGACCCCCCCCCGGCGCAGAAGTTACCCATCCTCAAGTTCATATCAGAGTCTTTTCCCGAGAGGCTGAAATTCTCTCTACCGTACGATGTTGAAAATATCCTTTCAATAATTAAACTGATCGTCTGACTTGTTCAAGGAAGAAGCTGGGACAGGCCATAACATTTGTAGCATCAGCAGTGGAATGTGGGTGGAGGGTGAGGATGGATCGAGACCCATGGACTGTAATGAACACTCACTGACTTTACAGGTGTGGTCTTCTGCTGCTGTAGCCCATCCGTTTCACGGTTCAACGTGCTGTGCATTCCAAGCTGCTCTTCGCACACCACTGCTGTAACGTATGGTTATCCGAGTTACCGTCAGCTTGAACCAGTCTGGCCATTCTCCTCCGACCTGTCTCACTAACAGGGCATTTTCGCCCACAGAACCACCGCTCACTGGATTTGTTTTTTTTTCTGTTTTTCGCACTGTTCTCTATAAATGAGATACCATCGTGCGTGAACATCCCCAGAGATCAGCATATTCTGAGATACTCAAACCAACAACGATTCCTTTTTGCTTGCTTGTCAGCTTGAACCAGTCTGGCCACCCTCCCGACCTCTCTCATGAACAAGGTGCTTTGTCCACAGGAACCTCTGTCTACCAGAACTTTCCCCCCGTTTTTCTCAGAGATGGGTGAACAACAACCTTGTGCAAAAATTTTGAAGAATAGTACTGCCATCCAATTGTCTGGGCCAATATCTACCTTGTAATGAAAAGGTTAATTATACTGTGTACAATATACAGTACTGTGCAAAAGATTTAGGTATATATATATATGTGTGAGGAGCAATAAATACTCCTCGCATGTAGAAGGTGAACCCTGATGCACCATCAATAACTCACACTGAGACGTAAGGCGAGATATCGGCTTTTATTGACTGGAAGAAGGAACCAGAAGTGAGTGACCATCATACTACATCCTGGAGACTGAGGCCGAGCATCAGGCCTCAGATCGCCTTTATACAGGGGCCTGTGGGAGGAGCCACAGGAGCAGTCAGCAGGGGGCGTGTCCACAGGGGTCTGTGGGAGGAGCCACAGGAGCAGTCAGCAGGGGGCGTGTCCACATGGGTCTGTGGGAGGAGCCACAGGAGCAGTCAGCAGGGGGCGTGTCCACAGGGGTCTGTGGGAGGAGCCACAGGAGCAGTCAGCAGGGGGCGTGTCCACAGGGGTCTGTGGGAGGAGCCACAGGAGCAGTCAGCAGGGGGCTTGTCCAGACAGGCACATAGTTCACATATATATATATATATATATATATATAGAGTGCCTAAGGCTTCTAATTTTATGCACTACACTGTACTACTATGGCAAAAGAAAACAAATTTCATGACATATGTGAGTGGTGATAATTCTGATTCTGATATGGGTCTTTATTGTGGACTGGGAGTGGGAAGGGGGCAGGGAGAGGGGAATCACGGTTGGAAAAGGGGGGGGGGAGAGGGAAGCACCAGAGAGTCATCCTGTAATGATCAATAAACCGATTGTTTGGAATCAAATGACCTTGCCCGGTGTCTCAGGGCTGGGTGTGTCTGGCACTCCCTCTCCACCACCTGTCCCACATTCCCACACCACGCCCCTCCACCCTCGCCATTCCCAACATCCTTTGCTCCCGTCAGATCTCCAAGCTCGCTCTCCGTACCACGTTGACAAATACAGCACTGGGTAAAGGTCTTAGCCACCCTAGCCATATACATGTTGTAAAGACTTTCGCAGAGTACTGTACCTCTGGCGTCTTCAAAGGCAAAACTTCTTCATTCAATGTAAACATACTGAAAAGGACGTGAAAGGTGCTACAGAAACGCACGTTTTAAAAATGCACATATTGTTTGAAATGTGCTGAACACTTTCCCAGTTTAAACAACTTCCTAAAGTCTCACGGTTGAAACTGAGGAAACATTTTCCCCTGGCTACTGAAGTAAGGCCATTTTCACTAAACACCACTTACATTAAACCAGGTAAGTTTACATCGCATCGCATCCAGGCACATCACCTACGTAAGCTATCCAGTTCGTCTGGGAAAGGCTTTGATCTGCTGCGTTCTGGTGTGCACTGTTGACTGAGCAGCAGAATAGATAGCCAGATACTTTATGGATCCCAAAGGTAATTACAGTGTCGCAGTAGCATTACAAGTGTACAGATATAAATATTAGAAGAGAAATAGAAAGAATTTTAAAAAAATTGCATTAAACAGTCTAACAGGAGGGGGTCATCACTTCCCTAGCTATAGGTTGACTCATTACAGAGCCTAATGGCTGAGGGTAAGAATGGCCTCATACATCGCTCTTTGGAGCAGTGCAGTTGTCTCAGTCTATTACTGAAAGTGCTCCTCCGTTCAGCCAAGGCGGCGTGCAGAGGGTGAGAAACGTTGTCCAGAAACATCACGATTTGCCGCAGGGTCCTTTGTTCTACCACAGCCTCAGTGTTTCCCAGCTAAATCCTGGCAAAAAAAGCAAGAGTTCGGGTCCAAGGGCACTTGGCAAAACTTGCTGTGTGCTGCTCGCGTTTGTACAATTCTCTTCTGGAGAGCTGTTGTTTTCAAAAGGGGCTCTGGAGACTGGATTGGGGAGCGTGCCTCATGAGAATAGGTTGAGTGAACTCGGCCGTTTCTCCTCGGAGCGACGGAGGATGAGAGGTGACCCGATAGAGGTGTACAAGATGATGAGAGGCATTGATCGTGTGGATAGTCAGGTGCTTTCTCCCCAGGGCTGAAATGGCTTACACGAGGGGGCACAGTTTTAAGGTGTTTGGAAGTAGGTTCAAGAGAGATGTCAGAGGTAAGATTTTCACAGAGAGAGTGATGGGTGTGTGGAATCCACTGCCAACGACAGTGGTAGAGACAGATACAACAGGGTCTTTTACGAGACTCTTGGACAGGTACATGGAGCTTAGAAAAATAGAGGGCTATGCGGTAGGGAAATTCTAGGCAGGTTCTAGAGTAGGTTACATGGCCAGCACAACATTGTGGGCCGAAGGGCCTGTAATGTGTTGTAGATTTCTACGTTCTAAGACAGTTGCAAGCTCTGGTTGAGTGGCATCGCAACAACAACCTTGGCATCAATGCCAGTTAGATCGGGAACTGATTGTGGACTTCAGGATTGGGAAGTTGGGAGAACACTTTCGTGTCGTTATCGAGGGATCAGCAGTGATAAGGCCTGATAGGTTATGTGCCATTTCACATGACGTGGATGACCGTGGTCTCTCCATGATCACGATTGTTATCGGCAAATTTTTTGACAGAAGTGACTTGCCATTGTCTTCTTCTGGGCAGTGTCTTTATAAGATGGGTGACCACAGCCATGAACAATATTCCCCCCCCCCCCCCCACTTCCCCTCTCAGTCCTGAGGATGGGTCTCGACTGCTTTTCCATAGATGCTGCCTGATCTGCTGAGTTCCTCCGGGATTTTGCGCGTGCGTTGCTCTTCAGAGATTATCTGCCTGGCGTCAGTGGTCACGTAACCAGAACCGGTGATCTGCATCAGCTGCTTAAACGACCATCCAGCACCTGCTCCCTGAATGGTGTGGAGGGACCAATGCAGAAGATTGGAAAAGAACTCAATAGGTGTTGGTGGACTGGATACAAGAGCGAATTCCCTAGAATTTCTTCACATGGTGTAGTGGGACCTCATCCTCCGGCCATCCCCTCAGACAATGCAGCACTCCCTCGGTACGACGTCGGGTGGGGCTATTACGACTCTCAGGCAAATGTGCCACTGATGAGCAGACACTTACATGTTCCATTTTATAATGAACCTTAGCAGCACATAAATGGATAGAACATAAAACCTAGAACAATACAGCGCCGGAAAAGGCCCTTCAGCCCACAATGTGATGCTGACCCAGCTAGAAAACAAATTTAAATACACCCTAACACTGATCCCTCCATCTTCCTTACATCCATGTGCCTATCCAAACGCATCTTAAAAGCCTCTAACGTATTCGCTTTGTCCACTGTACCAGGCAGCGCATTACAGGCATCCACCACTCTCCTGAGTCAAAAAACATCCTCCTTTGACCCTACCCTCTCACACCTTCAATGCATGCCCTCTGGCATTAGGCGTTCCAACTCTGGGAAACAGATACTCCCTGTCCACTCTACCTATGCCTCTTAAAATCTTGTAAACCTCAATCAGATCTCCCTCAGCCTCCGGCGCTCCCGAGAAAACAACCCGAGTTTATCCAGCCTCTCAAGATAGCACATCCCCTCTAAACCTGGTAAACCTCTTCTGCACCCTCTCCAAAGCCTCAATGTCCTTCTGAAAGTGGGGCGACTGGAGCTGTACACAATACTCCAGATGTGGCCTAACCGTGATTCTAGGAAGTTAAAGATAAAGGGGAAGCCTTTTGGGAAAAACTTCTTCACACAGAGAGTGGTGAATCTGTGGAATTCTCTGCCACAGGAAACAGTTGAGGCCGGTTCATTGGCTATATTTAAGAGGAAGTTAGATATGGCCCTTGTGGCTAAAGGGATCAGGGGGTATGGAGAGAAAGCAGGCACAGGGTTCTGAGTTGGATGATCAGCCATGATCATACTGAATGGTGGTGCAGGTTCAAAGGGCTGAATGGCCTACTCCTGCACCTATTTTCTATGTTTCTATGTTTCTAACACACACAGTGTTTCAATATCCAAAATACATGTTTTTATTGAAATGTAAATGTAAACTCAGATGCATTAATATGCTGTAAAAATATACTTTGAGCCAGAAATTCCCGGCCTGGGGTCCAGGGATCCATGGCATAAAAAAGGATTGGGAACCCCTGCTTTAAGCAGAATGGTGGCCTAGCGGCCGGCGGGGTAATGCAACGCCTTACAACACCGCAAGCAGGGTTCAATTCCCGACACTATCTGGTAAGGAGTTTGTTCATTCTCCCAATGAGCGGGTAGGACTCCTCTCCCACATTCCCAAGACACACGGGTCAGTTGGTCGATTGGTCACACGGGCGTCACTGGGCCAGCCCGGGCTCATTGGGCTGGAAGGGCCTATTGACTTGCTGTCCGTTTAAATAACATAAGTAATCTAATCTAATTTCACGCAAAATCCATCCATCTTGTGATACTCGCCGCTGCCAGGGGAAGGTGTCTGCATGTGACAGTCTCTCTCTCTCTCTCTCTCCCTCTCACTCGCTGCTCCTGAAGGAGGATGGTGCCAGAGTTCTGTGTCCCGGGCGAGGTTCGATGGACGGGACTGTAGTTCACAGAATGACGCGTTTCTAGCCTCTGGCAGCTCCGTCCCTTGCTGCCACTTAGGGTAACTTTTGAATCGCGGCGGCCCGCAGTTAACGAACGCCGAGCTGGACTGAAATACGGACTCTCTTGATCTTGTGCTTCGCATTCTGTGCTTTCCGCTCGTCCTTTCTCTGTTGCCGTTTGTGCAAATTGTTTTTCTTTGCGTGGGGAGGGGGTTTTGGTGCTTTCCTTTGAACGGGTTCCATGGTTTCCTTTGTCTGTGGGGGGAGACTTTTCTCAGAGTTGTATACTGTGTACATACTTTGAAAATAAATGTCCTTTGAATTATACAAGAGGCCTGTTTTCCCAGATGCACTTTACCAGAGATCTAAGTGGCCATTACTTTAAACTTTTATTTTCACTTTCCAGGCACTCTGCAGCCAGCTCACACGAAGGCCCATTTGCATGGTGATATAATGAGAATACGGCCTTGCCTCGCCCAGTTCAATGGCTGATTGAAAGATAACAGCAGCATGGCACTGCTTAGATGGTCTGGATGTGACTGGGACCGTGTGAAATATTTGCTCATTAAAATGCCACACCTCACTTCACTCAACGCCACTCTGACGTGAATGAGTTCCCCATAAGGCACTAGAAAGCTTTCTCATACACTTATTTTTAAGAACGCTTTTTATTCTTTACATTTTAGTTCTTTATTTAAGGCCACAGGAGACAGGCAATTGATCCATTAGGTCCATGGCCCTCCCAGAAAACCAACTCCATCTATCAGCTCCGGCAGATTTTCTCCTGTTTCCCATCTACCCAATTCCAACTCTCCTTACTTGGCTGCAGTACTGCAAGTTTATTCTCTCTCCCATAAGATATTAGGCCATTCGGCCCATTGAGGCTTTTCTGGCATTCGACCGTGGCTGATTTATTTTTCCCCCTAAACCCCGTTCTCCTGTTTTCTCCCTGAAACCTTGGATACCCTTACTCATCAAATACCTATCAACCTCCATTTTAAATATACCCAATGACCGGGCCTCCATAGCTGTCTGTGGCAATGAATTCCACAGATTCACCACTACCTGTCTAAGTGAACTCCTCTCCTCCAGGGGTTCCCAAACATCTTTTATGCCATGGACCAATATCATTAAGCAAGGGGTCCGTGGGAGCCCCTGCTCTTCATCTCTGTTCTAAAGGGACATTCTTCTATTCTGAGGCTGTGCCCTCCGCTCCTAGACTCTCCCATTTTCAGAAGCATTTGTTGTAATGTGAGTGTTATTAGAAGTAAGTTAATACTAATCGGGGAGTTGTTGGTGGCAAGAGGCGAGATCCGGGGTTGGCGGGGTCTTTACTTCCGCTCTTTTTACTCCCAGTATGCATCGTATATAGTTCCTCCACCCAGGCCGCACGAGGTACCGGGAAGCCTTTGTATTGTAAATATCATTTGCCGTCCCAGATAAAGATGCTCTTTTGGCCATCAAGTTGTCGAGTGGTCCTTTGTAAAGTAGAAGTTACCACAGCATTCGCTCTACATCCACTTTATCAAGGCCTTTAAATATTCGGTAGGTTTCAATGAGATCACCCCTCATTTTTTAAAACTCCAGTGAGTACAGGCCCAGAATCATCAAACACACCTCATATAGTAACCATTTCATCTCCCTGACCGATAAATAAAACACGGAGAGGGGGGATCCAGATGATTCAGTATGGTAGTTAAGTAGCATTTAGGGTCAGAGCTGAACTCCCCCCTGTCCTTTGATATTTACTAATATTAATGGGCCATTTATAGAGGCTAATTTATCATTAACTCAAGAGATGCTGAGAACCTTGAGCAACACACTCTCGAAGAACTTAGCAAGTCAGGCAGCATCTACGGAGGGCCGTAAACAGTCGATGTTTCATTCGGAGACCCTTCATCATCAGGCTAATTAACCCACTGGCTTGCCTGTGGGGCCTGGGAGGAAACAGGAACTGGGGAAAACCCATGCAGTTAGAGCGGAGAATGCACAAAGCCACACTGGACTGGCAAATGGCTTTCAGTTCGTTCACAAGAGTCCCTCCTATTCACTTTCAATCAAGCCCCAAGGAAAAGGCAAACAGAGTTTCTTGTTTCTTGGCAAACAGAGATACTAACTGGTGAAGGGTCTGGGCCCTGAAACGTTGTCTGTTTACTCTTTTCCCCACATGCTGCCTGACCTGCTGGGTTCCTCCAGCATTTTGTGTGTGTTGCTACAGGTACTAATTATTCAAGGTAACAGCAGGTTACATCAAGCAACACACACAAAATGCTGGTGGAACGCAGCAGGCCAGGCAGCATCTATAAGGAGAAGGACTGTAGACGTTTCGGGCCGAGACCCTTCGTCAGGGCTGACTGAAAGAAGAGATAGTTAAGAGATTTGAAAGTGGGAGGGGGAGGTCCGAAATGATAGGAGAAGACCGGAGGGGGAGGGATGAAGCTAAGAGCTGGAAAGGTGATTGGCGAAAGGGATACAGAACTGGAGGAGGGAGAGGATCATGGGACGGGAGGCCTAGGGAGAAAGAAAAGGGGAGGGGAGCACCAGAGGGAGATGGAGAGCAGGCAAGGAGTGATTGTGAGAGGGACAGAGAGAGAAAAAAAAGAGGGGGGAGGAATAATAAATAAGGGATGGGGTAAGAAGAGGAGGGGGCATTAATGGAAGTTAGTCTCTAACTTCCGTTAATGCACCTCCTGCCCTTTTTACCCCATCCCTCTTATTTATTTATTTATTTAAGCAAGCAAGCGAGCATGCCAATCCCTTGCATGCTTTCCATCCGTGTTGAGTTGAGTGTTGAGCTAGCAACTCAGCCTAGTTAAAAAAAAGTCAAAATGCTACAGAAATGGCAAAAGCAAAATGGCGCCCAATCAGCCACAAGGTGTGAAAGGGAACAACAATTTAGGACATCAGACAGGCCACATCTGGGAGTATCACGTACAGTTTTGGTCACCATTATAGAAAAGGTGTTATTTACCGAGAAAGACCGCAGAAAAGATTTACCATGATCTTGCCCGGACTTGTGGGGGCCTGAGGTACAAGGAGAGGTTGCATCAACTAGAACTTTAATTCAACTAGATCAAGGGGTGAGCTGACAGAGGTATATGAGTCTATGAGGGGCATCGACAGGGTGAAAGCACCTCTTTTTCGGGGGGGGGGGGGGGGAGGATTATTAAAACAAGAGGCCAGAGATTTAAGATCAGAGACAAGCAATTTGAAGGAGACATCAGGGGCAGTTTCTTCACATAGAGGGAGGTGCAAATATGGAATGAGCTGCCAGAGAGGCACATGTTTTCTTTGCTCGTCACGCCGCTGGCATTCGGGGCAGCAGTGAAGATCCTCCATCTCTCAGGGCTTCCTTCATCGTGTCAGTAGCTTCCTCTCGGTTTTCACTACCGTCAGTCATGTGAGTCCCAGGTGGAGACTCAGGAATACCGTCACACTCAGATGTGGAAGGATTCTTCATTGCTGTTTCCATAACTGTTTTGTTTTGTCAGTCAGGGTTGTTAGCCCTGGGTTGAACCCCTGAATCTGGAGGACTGGTGGACCACTCTTAGTCTGGCCTCTACCCTTTGACCTGTTTGGCGTGGGTGACCCTACCAAGAGCCAAAGCACAAAGCCCTGACTCCAGCCAACATAGCTCTCCAGGTCATTGAGGCACTCAAGCCTCCAAACCCTACAAGGTTGTGGTCCTCTTGGAGGGACTGGCACACTAGCAACATTTAAAAGATAGGAAGGGTTTAGAGGGCCATGGGCCAAATATGGTCAGGTGGACCAGGTTGCCGAGCAGTATGGACAATACAATATTGAGCCAAAGGATCTGTTCCATGCTCTCTGACTCTGTGAGACAGCGGCCAAGCATTGAACACCAGCCTCTGGTGCTGAGGCAACAGAACTATCTGCTGCCTCGCCATTCCTTGCTACCATAGGCAGCCATTCCTTCCAGCAGAAGGTTCCCAGTGTGATAATGCGATCTCGCCAAACGATTGTAAACAAAATGGCAGGCGGAGTTATGAATAAATCTCATCCGCCTGCAGCATTGACCGTTTCTCTCTCGGCGGATGCTGGCTGTGTTAGAACAGAGAACAGAGAATAGTACAGCACAGTGCAGGCCATTCGGCCCACAATGTATGCTATGTAGGAGTGAAGGGTTAGATTGATCTTGGAGTAAGTTAAAAGGTCGGCACAACTTCGTAGGCCGCAAGGCCTGTACCGCATTTTGACTTTCTATGTTCAACATAACCATCGCCAGTGAAAGGAGAGGACAAAGCTTCAGCACTGTGAGTGCTAAGGTAAGCTTTATTTAAATGGATGAGAAAACGTTCGAGGTGTTTTCTAATCACAGCTGAGCTGTGCATTAAACACACCGACTAATTTCAAAGGAGCCGATGCATTTATATTAAGAACCTCCTGACATTTCAGAAGTCAATTAAGCACTTTAGAAACTGGAAGATGATGGAGTGTTCTGCAGCTGGAAGCTCTAACATCACAGTACATATACCCTTCGGCACTGCACGAGAGAGAGGGCCCATAAAATGTCACAGCCTGGAGCCTGCGTCACCCGGCTTCGGGGGAGGGGGGAGGCAGACGTCGCTCCACCGGGGCGGCGAGCTGGAAGTATAAAGGATGTGTGCGATGGTAAGAATCGAGGCGATCGAAGTCAACCCTCCTACAGTTGTTGGGAACTGAAGCAGCATCTCCAAGGCCTTGTCTGCAGGCTCTGTAACTTCAAAACATTAAACTAATTCAAAGGAAGGCACAGGAGTTCAAAATGATGGTCTAACATTGTGTTTATCTTGGGCAAGACAGGCAAGGATTACCTGGTAGTGCAATGATGTGTGAAATTCACATATTTATAGCTTTGTCCTTTCCTAATACAATATCCTCAAAGCACTTTACAGCCAATAAAATATTATACTCATTGGCGAGCCTGAAGACACACACCCAGTGTTTCAGGAACAGCTCCTTCCCTTCTGCCATCAGTTTTTTTTGAACGGACAATAAACCATGAACATTCACTCTCTATTTTTGCATTTTATGTATTGTACTGTACTGCTGCCACAAAACAAGAAATTTCACAACATATGTCAGTGATAATAAACCCGATTCTGATTTGAGGGCAATCACATCCCCAGGGTAACATCCCACCTCAAAGATCACTACCGCTCTCTTCAATATGGCTTGCTCAAATCTTTGAAGTGGCTCTTGAATCCACAACTCACTGACTTCTTGCCAAGAGTGCAACATGAGCCACTTTTAAGACATCGAAGCAAACCATGGTAACAGCATTAAACTTCTTGGAAGTTGGGAGAAACAAAGTGTCGGACGCACTTGCTGGAAGATTTGGTGATCTGTCCGTTTTATAAACAGTGGCACACACATTGACTGAACAAGACTCTAAACAGAAAGCTCAAAGTTTAGCATAGAACCAGGGTCTTCAGCTTTCGAGGGCCTGTGCATATTTAATGTTCAAAATTCAAAGTACCAATGCGTTTCCTGTGGTGGGGGTATCCCGAACGAGAGGGCACAGCCTCAAGATTGAGGGGCGACCTTTTAGACCAGAGGTGAGGAGGAATTTTTGTTTTAGCCAGAGTCGAGAATCTGCGGAATGTTCTGCCACAGGCTGCAGTGGAGGCCAAGTTCATGGGTGCATTTAAGGTGGTAGTTGATCGTTTCCTGATCAGTCAGGGGATCAAAGGATACGGCGAGAAGGCAGGTGTATGGGGTTGAGTGGGATTTGGGATGAGCCGTGGTGGAACGGCCTAATTCTGCTCCCATGTTTTATGTCACCATATCCAACGCCGAGATTCATTTCCTTGTGGGCATACTCAATAAATCTACAGAACAGGGACTGTAACAGAATCAACGAAAGACTGTCCAACTAGGCTGTCTAACCAGAGTGCAAAGACAACAAACTGAGCAAATGCCATTATAAAGAAATAAGCAATAAATATCAAGAACATACCAAGAGGGAATGAGTCAGCCATGATGAAATGGCAGAACAGACTCAATGGGCCAAGTGACCTGACTCTGCTCCTATATCTGATGGACGTACCAATGTAATGAAATGATGTGCGTGGATAGCATCCAAAAGAAAGCTTTTCACTGTACCTCTGTGCAGAGAACATTACTGTACACATTTAGCCCACATTGTTGTGCTATTTTAACATACTCTAAATTTAATCAATTGTATGCAGCCCTCCATTTTTCTTTCATCTATGTGCCTATCTAAGAGTCTTTTAACACCCCTCATGTGTCTGCCACCACCCACCACCTCTGGCAGGGCGTTTCCTGCTCTCTCTGCGTAAAGACTTAACTCTTTACAATCCTCCCCATGCTTTCCTCCAATCAACTTAAAATTATTCCCCCACCTATTAGCCATTTCCAACTTGTTAAAAAAAAAGTTTCTGGTTATCCACTCCATCTATGCCTCTTGTCACGTGACAAAAATAAGCTATTAAGAAATAGGAAAATTCTCCTCATCTCAGTCTTAAATAATTTGCCTGTTATCCTTCAATTAAACTTTACTGTAGCCAGAGATTCTAAGTTAATCGAGAACATTCTTGTCTCAAGAGTCCAATTTTATTATGAAATTGTCATCATCATCATGTCCTGTCATATGACATCATCATTATGTGCCTTGTTGTGTGACATCATCACTATGCGCTGCATCATATGATGTAAGTGATTATGGTCTCATGACTGATTAGTGTCCTTGGCAAATTTTTCTACAGAAGTGGTTTGCCATTGCCTTCTGGGCCGTGTCTTTACAAGACGGGTGACCCTGGCCATTATCATTACTCTTCAGAGATTGTCTGCCTGGCGTCAGTGGTTGCATAACCAGGACTTGTGATATGCACCAGCTGCACATACGACCTGTTCCCATGGCTTCACGTGACCCTGTTCGGGGGTGCTAAGCCCTGCCCAGCAGAGACCTAAAGACTCGCGGGGGGAAGGAGCACCTTACACCTCCTTTGGTAGAGGCACATCTTCACCCCACCACCCACAGCTAAATTGTACCTGCCTCATTTGAATCATACAATCTCATGATAGGCTGCAACTCTCTCGTTAAATAGCCCACTGACTGACACCCTCCGGATTTGGCCAGGGAACGATGGCACTTTGGAGCTTGAGTCACATGCCCTCTAAGAGAGGACATCCCAGCAGGAAGCTCTGTCTTCAGGGTGGGTCCATGGAGAATGAAGGTGGGAAGTATTGTTTAAAGAGAGTTTAATCCCAAGCACTGCTGTGCAGAAATGACAACAGGCTGCCGGGGATTCCTTATACCGGTGCCAACAACAGATTATATTCCCAGCCCTGTGTGGTGTGCGTTTCCTCCACAAACAGAATTTCATAAATCAAAGGCAGTTGGCGTTGCTCTTGGTAACGATTGAGCCTTTGTGTCTTCCTCTGGAGAGAGCCAGAATGAAAGTCATTCTATCCTGGAGTCCTGCACCCTGCTGGTCTTCCCATATCCGAATAGCACTGGACAACAACTTTCTTCCCAGAAGTGCTGCTTCCTTAGATTTTTTTGTTTATGATACAGGTTGAAGTTGAACACAAATACAATTTCAGACGACTTGTATCATGTAGGAATTTGGAGAAACAAGAAATTAATTTTTATTGAATGTAATGCATTTAATTGCATAACAGTGCTTTGCAATAGTTCAACTAAGCTAAAAATGTTTTGACGATTTTCATTTGTACTCAGTGTCTGAGGCTTCTCACTTAAATATCCAACAATAATCAGCCAGTATTGATGGATTCCAGTTGCCCTGATACCGTTTCTCCATGACCGCAATGTTCTGGTGAAACCTTTCACTGTGCTCGTCACTGACAGCGCCGAGATTTGCAGGGAAGTCGCCTAAATGGGAATGCAGAGAATGAATCTTTAGTGACGCGTTGCACTTCATGGTTTTGTAAGGCGGTGTCCATCATCACCGACCCTCATCACCCAGGACATGCCATGTCCTCATTGCTATCATCAAGGTGGTGGTACAGGAGCCTGGAGGCACACACTCGGCGATTCAGAATCAGAACCAGGTTTACTATCACCAGCATGTGGCGTGAAATTTGTTAACTTAGCAGCGGTTCAATGCAATACATAATCTAGCAGAGAAAAAAAGATAATGAATAAAATAAAAAAGTAATAAACACACACGTAAATCAATTACGTGTACAGTACTGATTAGATTTTAAAAACGTGTAGAAACAGAAATACTGTATATTAAAAAAGTGCTTCTTCCCCTCTGTTATCCAAATTCTGAATGGACGTTCCATCCATGAACACTAACTCATTACTTTTTAATATCTATCTTTTCACTACACACACACACACACACACAGTAATTCAGTTTTTTTTTCCTCTATTATTATGTATTGCATTTTACTGCTGCTGCAAAGACAACAAACTTCACAACGTCTGCAGGTGATAGTAAACCTGATTCGGATTTGGACAGTTGAGACTGGATTGCTATTTCAACATGCGTACAGAGATTGTGGGCACTCTTACACAGCTTGGGTGCTATAATCACAGTCACAACAGCCCGGGCCAGTACAGTGCTTTGTAAGTGCTAGTTACAGCTACGAATACTTTCTTTTTAAAAAAATGATCAAAATTAGGTTTATTCACACTAAAGATCCCTCAAGAATAAAGCCTTTTTATTCTTTACAGTCACAGGCAATGGTTTCTGTTCTGTTCTGTTACCTTCTTACACATCGAGTGACCCCCCCCCCTCCCGAGCTGATACACTATCATCTTTAATGAGGGCTTCCTCTCCCAATCCGACCCCTCCCTTTCCAGTAGCAGCCTACACTGAGGCCCTTCCCCAGTTGTAAGGACTCCCGTCCTGACATTAAGGGAACACTCACTTGCTGCCTATCCTATCCTAGTCTCGCCTCGCCTCCTCCCACACTCCTTTCGACCTCCAGAAGGCATTTGCACCTTCCTCCCGTCGGGCTGGGCTGCAGCCCCAGGTGAGAGGGGACCTTTGTCCTCCCCCCATTCAAAAGTTGGAGCGCAGCGACTGGATTGACTCCGTGCAAATGACTCACCCCACTTCAACCAACCGGCGGGCGGGTGACCTCACCCGGGTCGGCATGGTAACACCTGCGTCAACGTCCTTGTGCAAGTCAACAGTGCAGGGAGTGTACCAGAAAGTGTTTGCTATAGTGGGAAAAACATCATTCCTTATTATTCAATAACGCACCTCAATCGGGGTGTTTCAGGAGGTGTCTCATGGTTACGTCTGTAAACCTGTGAATGGTGCGAGAAACAAAAGTGCCAGCCCTGTGGGTCAAACTGCCTTGTTAATGACCAGACACGAGGAAATCTGCAGATGCCGGAAGTAAGTAAAAACACAGAACGCTGGCAGAACTCAGCAGGCCAGACAGCATCTATGGGAGGAGGTAGTGACGACGTTTCGGGCCGAAACCCTTCATCAGGAGTGAAGTAACGTGGGATGGTCGAGGGGGAGATAAGAAGTGGGGGGAGGGATAAAGTAGAGAGCTGGGAAGTGATAGGTTGGAGGGAAATGGGCTAGGGGAAGGTGGAAAATTATGGGAAATAAAAGAGAAAGAAAGGTAGGGCTGGGGGGAGATAATAGTGAGGGGGGAAAAAGAGAGAGAAAGAGAACCAGACTAAAATAATAGATAGGGATGGGGTAAGGGGGGGGGGCAGGGGTATCAACGGAGGTCAGTGCGTTGGATGTTCATGCCGGCAGGTGGGAGATAAGGTATTGCTCCATCAACCTGCGTGTGGCCTCATCTTGACGGTAGAGGAGGCCATAGACAGACATGTCGGAGTGGGAGTGGTCTGTGGAATTGAAGTGTGTGGCCACAGGGAGATCCCGCCACTGCTGGAGGACTGAGCGCCGGTGTTCGGCGAAACGGTCTCCCAGTCTGGGGCGGGTCTCCCCAATGTATAACTGGCCACATCGGGAGCACCGGATACAGTATATCACCCCAGTTGACTCGCAGGTGAAGTGGTGCCTCACCTGAAAGGACTGTCTGGGGCCTGGGATGGTGGTGAGGGAAGAAGTGTGGGGGCAGGTGTAGCACTTCTTCCATTAGCAGGGACGAGTGCCCAGAGGGAGGTCCGTGGGGAGGGATGGGGGGGATGAATGGACAAGGGAGTCGCGATCCCTGCGGAAAGCCGAGAGTGGGGGGAGGGGAAGATGTGGTTGGTGGTGGGATCCCGTAGGAGGTGACGGAAGTTACGGAGGATTATACGTTGGATCTGTAGGGTGATAAGTGAGGACCAGGGGGACTCTATTCCTGGTGGGCTGGTGGGGGGATGGGGTGAGGGCAGAGGTGCGTGAAATACGGGAGACGCGATGGAGGGCAGAGTTGATAGTGGACGAAGGGAAGCCCCTTTCTTTAAAAAAGGAAGACATCTCCTTTGTCCTAGAATGAAAGGCCTCATCCTGAGAGCAGATGCGGCAGAGGCGGAGGAATTGAGAGAAAGGGATAGCATTTTTGCAGGAGACAGGGTGGGAGGAGGAATAGTCTAGGTAGCTGTGGGAGTTAGTAGGTTTGTAGGAAACGTCGGTGGATAGGCTGTCTCCAGAGATAGAAACAGAGAGATCTAGAAAGGGGAGGGAGGTGTCGGAAATAGACGAGGTGAATTTGAGGGCGGGGTGAAAGTTGGAGGCAAAGTTAATGGAGTCGACAAGCTCAGCATGCGTGCAGGAAGCAGCACCGATGCAGTCGTTGATATAACGCAAGAAAAGAGGAGGACAGGTACCGGTGTAGGCTTGGAACATAGATTGCTCCACATGGCTGACAAAAAGGCAGGCGTAGCTAGGACCCGTGCGGGTGCCCATGGCTACACCTTTAGTCTGGAGGAAGTGGGAGGAGCCAAAGGAGAAATTGTTAAGGGTGAGGACTAATTCCGTGAAGCGGAGAAGAGTGGTGGTAGAAGGTGACTGGCTGGGTCTGGAATCCAGGAAGAAACGGAGAGCTTGGAGACCTTCCTGGTGGGGGATAGAGGTACATAGGGACTGGACGTCCATGGTGAAAATGAGGCGGTGGGGGCCAGGGAACTTGAAATTTTTGAAGAGATGTAAAGCATGGGGAGTATCACGGACATAGGTGGGAAGAGATTGAACAAGGGGAGATAAAACAGAGTCACATCTATATACCCTCCTACCTGCCGGTATGAACATCCAACTCACAGACCTCCGTTGATACCCCTCCCCCCCTCTTACCCCCATCCCTATCTATTATTTTAGTCTGGTTCTCTTTCTCTCTCTTTTTTCCCCCTCACTATAATCTCCCCCCAGCCCTACCTTTCTTTCTCTTTTATTTCCCATAATTCTCCACCTTCCCCCTAGCCCATTTCCCTCCAGCCTATCACTTCCTAGCTCTCTACTTTATCCCTCCCCCCACTTCTTATCCCCCCTCGACCATCCCATGTTACTTCACTCCTGATGAAGGGTTTCGGCCCGAAACGTCGTCACTACCTCCTCCCATAGATGCTGTCTGGCCTGCGGAGTTCTACCAGCATTTTGTGTTTTTATCTATTTCCAGCATCTGCAGATTCACTCATGTTGGCTTATTACTGTCACGTGTGCTCAAACACAGTGAAAAAAACTTTGCTTTGCAAACCATATATACAGATACTATCAAAACACAAGCACTTTGAGGTAGTACACAGGAAATGCAAATAATAGTATACAGAACGTGGAGCTTCAGTTACAGAGAGGAACAGTGCAGGTGAGATCAACTGCAGGGTCAAGAGGTTGCCGTTAATGTAAAAGACAATCAGTAGGATTGTAACAGTGGGGTAGGAGCCGCTCTTGAACCTGGTGAAGTGAGTCTTCTGCCCGATGGAAGGGAGGAAAAGGGAGAATATCCGGGTGATAGGGAGGACACAAGACTGTAAAGATCATAAGATAAAGGAGCAGACGTAGGCCATTTGGCCCATTGAGCCTGCTCCACTATTTCATCATGGCTGATCCATTTCCCTCTTAGCCCCAATCCCCGTATCCCTTCACGCCCCGACCAAATCAAGATTCTATCAACCTCTGTCTTAAATATACATAAAGACTTGGCCTCTACAACTGCCTGTGGCAATGAATTCCACACATTCATCACATTCTAAGGAAATTCCTCCTCATCTCTGTTCTAAAAGGACGCCCCTCTATTCTGAGGCTGTGTCCTCTGGTCTTAGACTCCCCCACAATGGAAACATCCTCTCCACGTCCACTCTATCAAGACGTTTCAACATCTGATAAATTTCTATGAGGACACCCCTTATTCTTCTGAATTCTCGTGAATACAGGCCCAGAGCCATCAAAGACACATCATATGACAAGCTGTTCAATCCTGGAACCATTTTTGTGAATCTCCTTTGAACCCTCTCCAATGTCAGCACGTCCTTTCTAAGATAAGGGGCCCCAAAACTGCTCACAATTCTCCAAATGAGGCCTCACCAATGCTTTGCAAAGCCTCAAAACTACATCCTTGCTTCTATATTCTAGTCCTCTCGAAATTAATACTAACCTCGCATTTGCCTTCCTCATCTCCGACTCAGCCTGCAAATTAACTGTTAGGGTTAATGATTAATGGGAGAGATCAGCCAGTGGACAGGAGGAATGGTAAGTTACAGGCCATAACCCTTTTTGGTTTGGATGGAATAACTTAATACACAGCCTGTCTTTGGAAAACATGGAGCAATCCCCTACTACTGCTCTAAAATCAGGGGTTTCCAACGTGGGGTCCATGGACCCCTCAAGTTAATGGTCAGGGTCCTTGGTATAAAAAAATGTTGGGAACCCCTGCCCTAAATGAAACAGTACAGAGAGAGTGGCCACATTTGATGGGCACCCAAAGTGTAAATGGTGCTGGAAAGTTTCCACTTGCATTTCAGGAGCCACACAATCTTTTATTTATGTACTTTATTTCAAGGTGCAGCGCGGTAACTTCTAGCCTGGGTTCAATTCTACATCATAAATAGAGTACCTTTCACAAGGAACACAGTACAGTGCACAATATTAATTAGGGGGCCTCATTGATGACTCTACACAAGGAGGTGTAAGGCACTCCTTCCCTCCGCTAACCTGCAGGTCACCTAGGGCAAGGTGTAGCACCTGCTTAGCACCCCAATCCGAGTCACATGACCATGGGAGTAGGCAGTGGATGGTCATATGAGCAAGCTGGTGCATATCACAAGTCCTGGTTATGCGACCGCTGACGCCAGGCTGACAATCTCTGAAGAGTACTGATAATGGCTGGGGTCACCCGTCTTGTAAAGACACGGCCCAGAAGAAGGCAATGGCAAACCACTTCTGTAGAAAAATTTGCTGAGAACAATCATGGCCCACAGCACATAATGATGATGCAGATGTCTACAGCGAAGCAGGTTGCAATGAATTGCAAAGAGATTTTAGGGAAATGGGCAGAGGAGTGGCAAATGCAGTTCAATGTTGACAAACGCATTGTAAAACAAGGGCTCTAGGAGTGTAAGTGCACAGTTTGCTGAAAGCAGCAGGTGGACAGGGCAGTGAAAATTTAGCATACTGGCCTTCATCAGTTAGGACAGGAGTTCCTGAACTGGGGTCTAGGGGCCCCTTGCTTAATGGTATTGGTCCGTGGAATAAGAGGGCTGGGATCCCCTGAGTTAGGGCATTATATGTAGGAGTGGGGACGTAATATTACAGTTATACAAATCATTGGTGAGGCCACAACTTGGAGTATAGTGCATAGTTTTGGTCACCCTATGGTAGGAAGGACATTGACAAACCAAAGAGGGTACAAAAGAGATTGATGAGGATGCTGGATGGACGAGAGGGCTGGAATTCTTGGGAGAGGGTGGCCACGCTGGATCTTTAGTTCCTGGAGCACAAGAGAATGATTTGTGTCCTCACGGAAGCTTACAGAACCATGAGGAGTAGGGATAAGGTGGATGGTCACAGTTTTACCCCTGGGGTTGGGGAGTTCAAATCCAGAGGGAGTGCGCATACAAGAGGGAAGATATTGGACAGAGAACTGAGAGATAACTTGTCTATGTAGAGGGCAGTGGGTTCCTAGAATGGGTTGTCCCAGGAACTGGTCGATGGGAGTATAATCTGAGAAGACTTGGATCAGTTCACAAAATGGAGAAGTTTGGGGGGCTATGAGCCGAGTGCAGGCATCCGAGACTAGCACAGAAGATGCTGTGGTCAGCATGGGCAAAATGGGCCAAAAGGCCTGGTTCCATGCTTTATCGCTCTACGACTTCATGATGCCGTATCAAACTAATTAAGCACTTAACCAAACTAATCCTTTTGCCCTACAAAGGATTCATATCCCTCCCATTCTCGTGATGTTGAGCACATCAACATGAAACGCCTTTGTAGGAAAGCAATGGTAGGGAGGGCTTTACCCATGATGTACAGGGCCGCATCCACCCAAAGACCCCGGTGCCCCAGTCAATACACTTTCTACCACACATCTGTAGAAGTTTGTCAAGGTCTTTGATGACTTGCCAAATCTCCACAGATTCCTAAGGAAGTAGAGGCGCCCCTCGTGCTTTCTCTGTAAAAGGGGCAAAAATGCCTCAGCAGTTGCAGCACCAGGTTCAAGAGCAGTTACTACCCCTGAACCATCAGGGTTTTGAACGAAAAAGGTAACCATGCTCACTTGCCCATCATTGAAATGTTCCTACCGCCAGTGATCTCACTTTAAGGACTCTTTCATCTCATTACCTCATTCTCTCGTTAACATTCCTATTTATATTTGCATTTTCACGCTTTGTAGTCTTCTGCACTTGGGCTGATCTGTCATTGTTCCTGTTATAGTTGCTACCTTGCCCACAGGAAAATGAATCTCAGGGTTGTATAGGGTGACATACATGTACTTTGATAACAAAGTTTACTTTGAGCTTTGTACATCGAACAGTCATGTGCCTATTCAGAGCTTCTATCATATTTGCCTCCACTACCACCCCTGGTAGCATATTCCACTTTCTATATTAAAGAAAACTTGCCCCACACATCCCCCTTGAACTTAAACCTCTCACCTTAAATGCATGCCATCTGATATTAGTTATTCCAAAGGTAGGAGAACCATTTTTAGGGCAATTGGAATTGAGCACCGTTTCCCAAGTTTCACTTAAGTACACTAACCTTTGCCTCCCTGTAGTTCAGAGACAAGTTCTATTGCACTCCCAGATTGGCGCCTGTCCCATATTTCTTTCACATCGCCACCCAACTCAACAGCTGGTGGCAGATCTGAACGAGTCTGTTGCCACACAGTCCAATGGAAACTCTTACTTCATACCCATACCTGGCTGCCGTTGGCGGAATGGGTTAAGATGGGTTACTGTGCCAATCACACATTCAACTACAATGTCAATCAATCATAGCTCGTTGGCAGGATATTAAATCTCCCAGCCAGTGCCGCCATCAAATTCAGTTGAAACCCATTTGAAAAGATCTCTGCCTATCCTTGTGACAAGTAGCCTCCAGCAACTGACTGAACAGATGACTCCATAAGACAAAGGAGCAGAACTAGACCATTCAGCCCATCGAGGTTGCTCCGTCATTCCATCATGGCTGATTTGTTATTCCTCTCACCCCTAATCTCATTCCTTCTCCCCATAACCTTTCACTCCCTGACGAATCAGGAACCTAACAACCTCCACCTTAAATATACCCTTGACCTGGCCTCCACAGCCATCTGTGGCAATAATTTCACCACCACTCTGGCTGATAAAGTTCCTCCTCATCTCTGTTTTAAAGGGATGTCCTTCTATTCTGGGCCTGTGCCTTCTGGTCCTAGACTTCCCCCACTATAGGAAACATCCACACAACATCCATTCTACCTCGTCCTTTCACTGTTCAATAGGTTTCAATGAGATCACCGCCTCATTCTTCTAAACTCAAGTGAGAACAGGCCCAGAGCCATCAAACGCTCCTCATACATTAGCCCTTTAATTTCCGAGATCACCTTCACGTCTGCATTGCTAAGTGAACCATTCTATTCCACTGACTCCAGAATAATGTCAGCACTTCTTCAAAAACGTCTGTTAAAGTTGTCTTTATACTTTCTTCCTTTTCCCGTTATTTCTACTTCTCTTGATGGTTTCCTGCAAGGATGGATAATGGTCGCCTAAGTCTTGGTTATGGTCCCTTATTGGCCAGCCGTTGGTGTAGTGGCATCAGCACTGGATTTCGAGGCGAGAGGTCCCAGGTTCGAATCCGGCCAGCTCCTTGCACGCTGTCCATCCGTGTTGGGTTGAGCGCCGAGCGAGCAACTCGGCCTCGTAAAAAAACAGACAAAACGCGCAACATCGCCGCCTGAAACGCCACAAAGTGTGGAGAGGGACAACAACAACAATGGTCCTTTTCGAATCACCAGTGAAGCCCTTCGAGCTCTCTCCTAACGGCTCAAGGAAATACCTTTACATTTCAGCCGTAACCGCACTGAGGTGGCGTAACGGTTACTGCCGTGCTATTACAGTGTCAGCGACTGGAGTTCAGTACCGCCGCTGCCTGTGAGGAGTTAGCACATTGTGACTGCGTGGGTTTCCTATGGGTCCCCCAGTTTCCTCCCGCATTCCAAAGATACAGATCAGAGGCAGTGTGTCATGAGCATGTTATGTTGGCGCCAGACGCCTGGCGATATTTGCAGGCTGCCCCACCCCCAGTACATTCTCAGAAGAGTGGAGGGGGCGGGGGGGGGAGAGACTTTTTCTTTAAACTGGAAGGAGAAATCGATGTTTGTGCCACCCGGTTGGAGGCTACCCAGACAGGGTATGAGGTGTTGCTCCTACACCCTGAGCGCGGCCTCATCTCGGCAAGAGGGGATCACGGACTGACACGTCAGAACGGGAACGGGAATTAAAATGCTCAGCCGCCAGGAAGTCATGCTTTTGTCGGATGGAGCCGAGGTGCCCGAGGAAGCAATTTACGGCGGGTCCCGCCAACGCAGAGGAGGCTGCGTCAGGAGCGCTGGGCACAGTAGATGACCCCAGGAGATTCGCAGGTGAAGTGCCGTCTCACCTGGGAGGACTGTCTGGGGCCCTGAATGGAGGTGAGAGGGCAGTTGTAGCACTTTGGCCACACCTGGGAGGGCTGGGAGGGAGATTAGTGGGGAGGGACAAATGGGACGAGGGAATCATGGAGAGAGCACACACAAACCATCCTTCCTGCATGGCTGCTTATCCAGCCGGTGCTAGAAATCTGTTGGGAGTGTTTACATTGAACTTGCATCCGAATCGAACATTGGTACATTATTGACCTGATATCGCCTGAAAAAAAAAGTTGAAATTCACTATTAACTGAACGTCACTGAAAGGTGCTGACATGCGAGAATCCTGGTAGAAGGATTTCTTATCTCCCTGGCTCGGTTGCTGGTGGACTGATCGATTGGTGCCAATTACGCCGCTGGCATTTAGGGCAGCAATGAAGGTCCTCCATCTCTGGCGGTGTTCAGGGCTTCCTTCGTCATCGCAGTAGCTTCCTCCAGTTGCCGATGGACTAACGTTTTTCACTCCCAAAATCTGCTCCAAGGGAAAGTCCGACGAGAGCAGGAGTCTCTTCTTCCACAGCTTTTCCACCCACCGACCTCCATCCCGGTTTGGGTTGTACCGTCAACCTCCACCGCCTGGAACGAGTTCGTACGCTCTCCCCGTGGCCGCGTGGGTTTCCTCTGCGTGCTCCGGTTTCCTCCAACAGTCCGAAGACATACTGGTTGGTAGGTTAATTGGTCATTGTGAACAGTCCCTGAAAGTGGGCCAGGATCAAATTGGGGGGGTTGCTGCACCTTGTAGCTCGAAGGGCCAGAAGTGCCTATTCCGCGTTGTATCTGCATGAATAAATAAATAAATGAACCTCACAAACATTCCTTCTCTACCGCCAAGGTCAAGGGCATCAGGTTCTTGGCAAATGCACCATCCTGGCTTGAATGTGAAAATTGTTCCCTTGACACCAGGTCAGAATCTTGAACGACCCCTTGGAGGAGCGACGGTCACACACAGATTGGGGGGAAAAGGCAAACACTTCATTAGCTACACCTGCTCGTTAATGCAAATATCTGATCAGCCAATCATGTGGCAGCAACCCAACGTATAAAAGCAAGCAGGCGTGGTCAAGAGGCTCCAGTTGCTGTTCAGGCCAAACTTCAGGATGGGGAAGAAATGTGACCCAAATGACTGTGACCGTGGAATAATTATTGGCGCCCAATGGGGTGGTTTTAACTGCTGGGATTTTCACGCACAACAGCCTCTAGAGTTTACAGAGACTGGTGCAAAAATACAAAAACCTCCAGTGGGGAAAAAAGACCTTGTTAAAGAGAGAGATCAGAGGAGAATGGCCAGACTGGTTTGCGCGAAAGGAAGGCGGCGGTAATTCAAGTAATCGCGCATTACAACAGCGGTGTGCAGAAGAGCTTCTCTGAACGGCCAACACATCGGCCCTTGAAGTGGATGGACTAGAGGAAAGGAAGGCCATTGTCAATCACTCAGCGGTCGCTTTATCAGATACAGAGACACCTAATAAAGAGGCCGATGAGCGTACAGTCCTCTCCGCCAGTGATGTTTGGCTGTTGCATCCTTTCAAATGGACCACTGTGCTGACAACAAGGGGCAAAGGGTCATCTACTAATGGAAAGGCCAACTGACCATGAACCTGAAATGCATTCACCCTGATTAGGAGCGTAACAAGGGAAACCCAAAGGGGAACCCGCAAATTCTGCACCATAAACACCCCAGATCGGGATCAAACTTGGCTCCCCCGAAACGGCGGGGAGGCAGCAGTCCAGGACCGTCAGCACAAACATCTCACAGGTCTCCACACGTGGACTGAACTAAGCAGCACCCGACTACACTCACTGATCATGCAAGCATTTCCGACGAGCTCCTACAACCTGCTGGCCCTGTCGCAGGTAATTCTGCAGATTACTGGCAGGTCACGCACATCTGCAGAGTAACCGTTCTAAATCTAAAATGTATTACGAGCCCTCGGATAGCCCCCTTCTTGCCCTTGTCCCGTTAATAACAAACACTATTTAGCAGGGAAAGCTGGCAGCTTACCCCAGGCAGCCAGTGATGGAAGAGAAACCATTGAGATGGGAATTCCATTAACTCCCACAAACTGGTCACATAGGGAATACATTCTCATGACTGTACTGGAGACTATATCTGTTTTACAGGGCTAAGCAAAGCAACTGAGTATATGTAGTTAACGCAATGAATGGACACAGTAGCTTAGAGTGTATTCATTATATACAGGCCTCAAATCATTCTACTCCCCAAATGGTCAAAATGAAACTGAATAACGAGGTCTAAAATACCCTTTGTTATGATGGTCCACACGCTGGGCCTGGTCGACCCTGGCTGGAGTTCCTAAGGCAGTCCTACATTGAGTTCAACACTGACTGGCAACTCCTGCGATGCGGCTGGTACCAAACTGTATCGGCCTCTGTCGTTCCTTTGGGTTCATCGGAGGTGTGGAGGGGAGGCTTCCTACCCGGGCAACAGCTTGCTCTCCACCCCGCCCTGCCTCCCCAGACTGCCGGGGGTGCAACATCACTGGGCGACCCCGACCAACAGATAAACGCACGCAGAAGCAGAACAACGCTCCCTCCGCACCGCAGCTACAAAACGGGATGCTCGTACTCGGAGAACCTGGACGACTGTGTCGCTGCGTTTTGTTAGCGCGTGCAGACCGAACGTTCTGCGACACAGCAGATAAAAACTGCAGGCGAGTCTTGCACTGGTTGTCACACGCTCATTGCCTCGGCATCTTGGGAGAGATCAGAAGCGGGCTGCACCCGAACTGAACCGAGCTGATTTTCTCCGCAGTGCGTGCAGTACAGGCAACTATGAATCAGCAGCACATCCTACTCACAGACGACACTCAGCAAAACCCAGGAAAAGGGAGGATCCCGAGAGGACTGACATTAGTCTTGGGGAGATGACTCAGGATGAGAGGAATTTCACATGATGGAGGCAAAGGGCTTACTGAACCTGACCACTGCTCGGTGTGCAGTACTGAACTGAACATTTCTGTAACATTTAGAATCAAAGCATTTTATGGAACAAGTTAAAGCCATTCACTTCATCATGGATTCCTAAAAGAGCAATCTATTAGGGAAAAAAGTAGAGTCACAGAGTACAGTATAGAACCAGGCCCTTCAGCCCATCTAATTCATGCCGAACCATTTAAACTGCCTACTCCCATCGACCTGCACCGGGACCACAGCCCTCCATACTCCAACCATCCATGTACCTATCCAAATTTCTCTTAAATCTTGAAATCGAGCTCGCATCCACCATAGAACCAGAGAACATTACAGCACAGAAACAGGCCTTTTGGCCCTTCTTGGCTGTGCCGAACCATTTTTCTGCCTAGTCCCACTGACCTGCACCCGGGCCATATCCCTCCAAGCCCCTCTCATCCATGTACCTGTCCAAGTTTTTCTTAAATGTTAAAAGTGAGCCCACATTCACCACTTCAACTGGCAGCTCATTCCACACTCCCACCACTTTCTGTGTGAAGAAGCCCCCCCCCCCCAATGTTCCCTTTAAACTCTTCCCCCTTAACCCATGTCCTCTGGTTTTTTTCTCCCCTAGCCTCAGTGGAAAGAGCCTGCTTGCATTCACTCTATCTATACCCATGATAATTTTATATACCTCTGTCAAATCTCCCCTCATTCTTCTACGCTCCAGGGAATAAAGTCCTAACCTATTCAACCTTTCTCTGTAACTCAGTTTCTCAAGTCCCGGCAACATCCTCGTAAACCTTCTTGTGCTGGCAGCTCATTCCACGCTCTCGCAACCCTCTGAGTGTCATTTCCCCTCATGCTCCCCTTAAACTTTTCACCTTTCACCCTTAACCCATGACCTCTAATTGTAGTCCCACCCAACCTCAGTGGAAAAAGCCTGCTTGTGTGTATGTAGGCCTTCGTTAGACTCGATAGACCGTGGATGTGCGCCTTGGAAAGTTTCCAGGGCGCTAGTTGTATGGGAGACCAGCAGTTGCCCAAGCTGCAAGTCTCCCCTCTCCACGCCACTTATGTTGTCCAAGGGAAGGGCACTAGGACCCATACAGCTCAGCACTGGCGTCGTCGCAGAGCAATGTGTGGTTAAGTGCCTCGCTCAAGGACACACACGCAGCCTCAGCCAAGGCTCGAACTAGCGACCTTCAGTGCTTTAACCACTTGGCCACGTACCAACACAGCCTGCTTGTATTTACCCTATTTATACCCCTCATAATTTTGTACACCTCTATCAAATCTCCTCTCAATCTTCTACTTTGCAAGGAATAAGGTCCTAACCTTTTTCTATCTTTCCTTTTAACTCACGTTCTCCAGATCTGGCAACATCCTTGTAAATTTTCTCCGTACCCTGTCAACCTTATTTACATCTTTCCTGCAGGTAGGTGGCCAAAACTGCACACAGATCATTCAATTTCTTCTCTTATTGCCCTATTCACTCAAGACCTGAACCAGAGATCTGCCCTGGTGCTTGGAGCCAGCCAAAGGCACACCCTGAACAATGCAACTCCTGCACGGAATGCTCCGAAGCCCGGCTGGGGTCGGGCAAGGGGTTAGCAACCCCGTCCTCTCATACAAACAGCTGCAGAAACGCCAACAGAACCTCCGGAGACCTCACCCCTGGGAGAGGAAGGATCCTCGATGGGCTCTACCTGGGGACAACTTGAAAGACGTGTCCAGGGCAGAGAACACTGGTGAACTGCTGTCGGTGATCTTTCCGCCAGAAGGGGAGATGGGCCTAACTAGAGTAAGTAAGAGCAAAGTGGTTTTGAACGCGGTGTGTTGTGCAAAGGCCTCTCAAATTCCAACCCTATGACTCCGCCCTGAGAGGGGAAAACGGGCAAGGCTGGCCAACAGTGCTCTGGTGAAATTGTGTAGACCAATCCCCTGTATGGTGGATACAACGGATTGCAGAAACATTGAAGAACTCCAATCACACCATGAACACTGGACGATGGAGACAGGAGGTCATCAATGGCCTGTGCTTCACTGGGAGCCAAGGGCCCAAGATGTATTGCACAAAGCACACAGACAAAGAATATGAATGTTTCACCAACTGTCCTCCAAGGTCTAACCATGCATTGCCAGCCCTGCCTCGGCCAATGACCACTTAAGATCCTGAAGCAATGCAGACTCTTTAATGCCACCCCTGCCCTCTTTGGGGCTTAATGGTAGTGCAGCAGTTAGCGCAATCTGTTTCAGCGCCAGTGTGATCCGGGTTCAGTTCCTGCCGCTGCCCGTGAGGGGGTTTGCACACTCTCCCCGTGACCGCGTGGGTTCCCTCCCGCACTCCACAGGCAGAGGGGTCAGTAAGTCGTGGGCATGCTCTGCTGGCGCCAGAAGCAAGACGACACTTGCGGGCGGCCCCCAGCTCACCCTCAGACCGCGCTGGTCGTTGACACGAACACTTTATATTCCGTCCGGCTGGCCTCCAACCTGATGGCATGAATATTGATTTCTGCTTCTGGCATTCCCTCCCCGTCCCCTCTTCTATTCCCCACTCAGGTCCCTTACCTCTTCTCACCTGCCTATCACTGTGCCCTCCTCCTTCCCTTTCTCCTACGAGTCCACTCCCTATCAGATTCCTCCCTCGCCAGCCCCCGAGCTTTCCCACCCGCCTGCCTTCACCTATCACCTTCCAGCTATCCTCCTTCCCCTCCAACTCCCAACCTTTTGATTCCGACGTCTTCCCCCCGCCTTTCCACTCCTGAAGGATGGTCGGCCCAAAGTGTCGACGTCGACAGATGCTGCCTGACCTGTGTGTGACACATTTCATAGAAGGTTTCGATGTACCCTGCAAATAAAGCTAATCTTAATTTAATTTTTTACGGCAAAGGACACCACCACTTCTAAGTTTCTTTCATCCAAGTGGAAAACATACTGGCAGCAGATCCGCGTCACATGTTCTAAGTCCTAGAACGTCCTCCTCAACAGCACTACAGAAGCATTTTCACCCGCTCACCATCACACCCTCAACAGCGACTGAAGTATGAAGCTGTGACCTGGCTTCCCCCCGGGGTGGTACAACAGTGAAAGGACGCTTAAACCGCTTGTGAAAAAATGCTCCTCCTTTTATTAGTCGAGGCATTGACTTCAAAAGTCAGGGGTTTGAGTTGCAGCTTTATAAAAGTCTGATTAGGCACCATCTGGAGTACCGCGTCCAGTTCTAGCAGGAGGAGCAGATGAGGTTCACCAGGATGCTGCCTGGTTTAGAGGGCTTGTGCTATCATGAGAGGCCGGGGAAACTTGAGTTGTTTTCTCTGCCGTGTCGGAGGCTGAGGGGAGGTCTGATAGAGGTTTACAAGAGGTTTGCAGATACAATAGGGTCTTTTAAGAGGCTCCTGGATAGGTACATGGAGCAGCTTAGAAAAAATAGAGGGCTATGGGGAGCCCGAGGCCATTTCCAAAGTAAGGACACGTTCGGCACAGCATTGTGGGCCGAAGGGCCTGTATTGTGCTGTAGGTTTTCTATGTTTCTAAGATTATGAGAGGCATAGACAGAGTGAACAGGGAGTATTTATTTCCCAGGGTTAAAATGTTTAATACTGGAGGGCAGACATTGAAAGTGAGAGGGGGTGGTTTTAAGGGGGATGACGGGGGGGTGGTAAATTTTTTTACTCAGAGAGTGGTGGATGCCTGGAATGGTGGTAGAGGCAAGTACATGAGGCTTTTAAGGGACGTTTGGATAGGCGCATGGGGGGGGGGGAATAGAGACATGGTGTAGGTAGGAGGGATGAGTGTTTGAGTGTTTTTGATCTGCTTTTTAGCTGGTACAGCACAACACTGTGGGCCGAATGGCCTGCTCCTGTGCTGTACTCCTCTATGTTCTATGAAAAGCCACGCTCCCAGGCATCGAGACAAGCCCACCCATTGAGGCAGAACGCTGGCCACTGGCTGGAGTTCCAGCTCGCCAGATTTTACAATGTAAACAAGCAGAAATCCGTTTCAGACCGGATTGCAGACGGTCAGTCGTTTCCCAGCTGCTGTTGTGAGGTTAGCATTTGATTCACCGAGGGTGGTTTTGAAGAATTTGGCGAAAACTAGAACCTCAACTGTCACAACGTGACGTTGAGAAATGCAAGCACAGCTGTACTTCGTTATATTAAAAATAACTGTCCTCTTCATTGATCGGAAATTGCCAGAATTACAGCATGGTCTGGGAGAACATCAAACAGCCCTCATTCAGAGAGTGCAACCACCTCTCTCATTGTTTAGGCTGCCGCCGCCTCTTCCCTCTCCGAGTCCCGGTTGTTGTGAGTGCTCCACTCAATGGGGAAGATTATTGCTCATCAGCTACTGACCTGCTCATCACCAGAGCGAAGAAAAGCATCTGTGGGGCAGCACGGTAGCGTAGTGGTCAGCACAACGCTTTACAGTACCAGTGACCCGGGTTCAATTCCTGCCGCTGCCTGTAAGGGGTTTCTACGTTCTCCCCGCGACCGCGTGGGTTTCCTCCCACAGTCCAAAGACAAACCCGTTGGTAGGTTAATTGGTTGTGGTAGGTTGATCCTTCATTAGGTTTGGGTTAAACCAGGGGGTCGTTGGGCAGTGTGACTCAAAGGGGGCAGAAGGGCTTATTCTGCGTTCTATCTCAATAAATAAAAGAGGTGAAAAAGAAACTGCTGACCCCACCCACCCTAGTAGTCACCTATTCACCAAATTTCCATCAGGGAGACGCTACAAGTCCATCACCAACAGGTCTACTCGTCATCTCCGAAGCTTCTTTCCTGAGCTATCCAGCTTCTTAAACCTCATCTGGACACTCTCTAAGGCCAGCACGTCCCTTGAAATGAAATGCCCTCAAAAGGCAGCGGACTTGGTCCAGTATGTCACGGGGGAAAGCCCTCCCGACCACTGAGCACGTCTGCATGAAACGTTGCCATAGAGAAGCAGAGTCCATCAGAGATCCTCAACACCCGAGTCATATTCTCCTCTTAACTGCTGTCATCAGGTAGAAGGTACAGGAGCCTCAGGACTCGCACCACCAGGTTCAGGAACAGTTACAACCCCTCAACCATCAGGCTCTTGAATAAAAGGGGCTAACTACACTCACTTGCCCATCATTGAAATGTTCCCACAACCAATGATCTACCATTCTATCTCATGGTCTTGTTATTTATCGCTATCCATTTATATTTGCACTTGCATAGTTTGTCTTCTGCGCTCTGGCTGATCTTTCATAGATTCTGTTAGAGTTACCATTCTATAGATTCGCTGAGAATCTAACCACAAGAAAATGAATCTCAGTGTTGTATGTGGTGGCAAATGTACTTTGATAATAAAATTTACTTTGAACTTCTGAAATTTTCTTCAGAAAGGTTCATAAAGTTTTAAATGGGATGCGCAAACAGCTGCACAAGTGTTTAACAACATTTGGATTTCCTTTCAGAGCCGCGTGGGTGGGAAAGCGAGTCTGCTTGTTCGTCTCCAGGAGCCAGGCTATCGGAGTCGAGAGAAGACAAAAGTCCGCAAATTAAAATGTCCAAACCCATCACTCGAGCTTCCTGCAGGTGCTGGACAGACGGCATACCACGGGTAGAAGCGGAGCACGTTTCTATTTGCCGGAAGATCACTTGCTCCTCGGTGTCAGGTGCGAGAGCAGGTGGTGATACCCGAGATGTTAGATTTGGCCAGTTCAACGCGAGGCTTGTGATCGATTCAACTAGACAGACAATCCTCAGATGCTGTGACCTGATCCTGGTAAGATTTTAGTCATTTACTTCAGTATTAGGAGCCAAAATACACACCAGTTAGTCTACATAATGATTAATTAATTTATTTTATTTACTTAGAGACCACCATCATCATTATGTGCCATGTCATATGACATCATCATTGTGTGCCGTGTCATATAACATAGGTGATCATGGTATTCCATCCTCCTGATGAAGGCCCTAAACGTCGTCACTACCTCCTCCCATAGATGCTGTCTGGCCTGCTGAGTTCTGCCAGCATTTTGTGTTTTTACTTATTTCCGGCATCTGCAGATTCACTCGTGTTGCCGTGGTATTCCATCTGTTGACCGTGATTGTTCTTGGCAAATTTTTCTACAGAAGTGGTTCTGGGCAGTGTCTTTACAAGATGGGTGACCCTCCTTCCCCCACCAGTATCAATACTCTTCACAGATTTGTCTGCCTGGCATCAGTGGTGGCATAACCAGGACTTATGACACACAGCAGCTGCTCATACGACCATCCACCCCCATGCTCCCTTTGCTTCACGTGATCCTGATTGGGCTGCTAAGCAGGTGCTACACCTTGCCCAAGGGTGACCTGCAGGCTGGTGGAGGGGAGCAGTGCCTGACACCTCCTTTGACATAGACGCTTCTCCACCCTGCCACCCAAGGATACGGCCAGAAGGGCCACCCAATTACACCTACTGAGTCGTACGCCTTTGGAATGTGGCAGGACACCAGAGCACCCGGAGGAAACCCACGCGGTAATGGGGAGAACGCCCAAACTCCTCAGAAAAAGCGTCAGGAATTAAACTCAGGTTGCTGACGCTGTAATTGAGTTAATCCAATCGTTACGCTACAGTGCATTTACGCTCCAGTAGAATCTGTGACAAGTTACAGTAACTTACCATTAGAATGACACATTTTTATCATTTTTCACTCATTGACTTTTCAGGATGTGTGGTACATCAGAAAGGCAGCATTTATGGCCTTTCCCTGAAGATCTTAAGAAGATGATGGCTGGGAGTTCTTTAACTGCTGTAGTCTGTCTGGGAAAGGTGCTATTAGTAAGGGCATTCCAGAATTTAGACCTGGCAGTTGGTGCTGATATGGTGAGGAAGATAGACAGAGCCTACTGGATGATTTTGATCAGCTGGTACGACAACCTGTTGTTGAACGAACTGAGCTGGTGGGGGGGCGGGGGAAGGAGGAAAAGTCAACATTTCACGGTAGTGTAGAGGTTAGCACAATGCTCTACAGTACCAGCGACCTGGGTTTAATTCCTGTCGCTGCCTATAAGGGACGTTCTCCTCGTGACTGTGCAATTCCTCCCACAATCCAAAGATGTACTGGTCAGTAGGTTAATTGGTCATTGTAAATTGTCTGGTGATTAGGCTAGGGTTTAATCGGCGGTGGGGGGGGGGGGGGGGTCTTCCAAGAGGTCCATAACCTTGTTGTGGTTTGAAAGTTTCTGTGCCTCAATGACCTGGAAAGCTATGTTGGCTGGAGTCAGGGTTTATGCTTTGGCTCTTGGTAGGGTCACCCATACCCAGGTCAAAGGGTAGAGGTCAGACTAAGAGTGGCCCAGTGGTCCTCCAGGGTTGGGGGGTGGGGGGTGGTTTAGCTCAGGGCTAAAAAAAACCCAAAAAACAATTGTTATGGAAACAGCAACGAAGAATCCTACTGGACAGAAATGGAGGACTTTCATTGCTGCCCTAAATGCCGATAAGTAAGTAAATCAGGGGTTGTTGGTCTGCACAGCTAGAAGGGCCTATTCTGTGCTGTATCTCATTAAATTAAAAAAAAGATTTCAGGGTCTAAATCCTACATGGAGCACAATACGAGGTAAGTGGCAAGACAGGCAGCTGAGGTGATTGATGGACTGAGAGGTCAGTCACAGAACAATGGCTCGCGGTTGGGGGGGGTCGGGGGAGCTGAGAGAGTGAGGTGGTTGGATGGCAGACGGAGGCAGACAAACACAAGATGAAGATGGAGCAAGGGTGGAGACAGCCGGCAAGTTCAGAAAACTAATGGCAGCCCTCTACGCCTTTGGGTGAGCAAGGTGGCGCTGGTGGCCGTTGGACGTTGTGCAGGCTGCGGACAATAGTTGTTTGAGAATGCCCACAAGATGTTGTATATGGTGATACATATATGTATATGTACAGATATATCTATAGATGTACATGCATATATACACACACAAGCACATTTATAGCTATGGCGCCCAAGTATTTTGCATAGTACTGTAGTAATTTTATGTATTGCAGTGTCAGCTGCCACACAAAAAAAAACAAATTTCATGACAGATGTGAGTGATGATAAACCTGATTCTGATATGGGTCTCTATTGTGGACTGAGAGTGTGATGGGGTCAGGGAGAAGGGAATTGTGGTTGGGAAAAGAGGAAGGGAGGGGGAAGCACCAGAGAGACATTCTGTAATTCCAACCTATCGCTTGGAATCAAATGACCTTGTCTGTTGACTCAGGGCTGGGCGTGCTGGCATCAGCCCCACGCCGGCACTCCCCTCTGTCTCCTGTCCACACCCCTCCCGCGGTGCATCACCCTCATCATTCCCAATATCCTTTGCTCCCGTAAGGTTTACAAACTTGCTCTCTGCTCTACGTTGACAAATAAAGTCCTGTGCAAGAGTCTGAGGCACATATATAAAACTGTATGAACTTCGATAATAAATTACTGTGAGTTTCGGAATGGATTGTAACCCTAATAAAACATGGAACAGTACAGCAGAGTATAGCCATTTAGCCCATCACATTGTAATCTATTTCAAAATTAATTTCACTCTTCCCTTCCACATAACCCTCCATTTTTCTTTCATCCTGTACTGATTGATTGATCGAGGTACCGTGCAGAATAGGCCCCCCCCCCCCCCCCCACAGACTTTCAATCCGTGCTGCCCAGCAGTCTCCTGATTTAACCCTAGTCTAATCATGGGACAATTTACAATGACCAATTAACCTACTGACCAGTCTTTGGACTGTGGGAGGAAACCCACGCGGTCACGGGGAGAACGTGCAAACTCCTCGCAGGCAGTGGTGAGATTCGAACCTGAGTGGCTGGTACTGTAAAGTGTCGTGCTGACCACTACGTTACCTTCCGTGGTGAAACGATTGTTGGTGCCAGGCAGGGTGGTTTGAGTACCTCAGAAACCTTTGATCTCCTGCACAAAAACAACCACACGTTACGACAGTGCTGTGCAGGAGAGCGTCTCTGAGCGCACGACACGTCGAACCTTGGAGTGGATGGGCTACAGCAGCAGAAGACCGTGAACATACACTCAGAGGCCACTTAATCAGGTAAAGGAGGTTGTACCTAATATGGCAGTAACAGTGGTCAGGGTGTTTAAGGCAGCATACGAGGATGTTTTTTCTTTATTAGTGGGTTAAAGGTCAGGCCTGGCTGTCCTGTTCTATATCTGTTCTGCAGATACGGCCTGGCTGCTGAAGCTAGCATTTTCAGTTTTAATTGCTGATCTCAATACATGAAGTCCAAGAAGGACTACACTTTAAACGGGACACAGTGGAGCTTGTGGGGTAGGCAGGCACGAAGTGTGGTTCTCTGCTGATAACTCCGTAAACATATCAAGACTGATGCCACCTACGGACCCCCTAACAGCCAAAGAAACATGAGCAATAGAGGTCAAAGGTCAACTGAGGAGGTAGCCAATCAGCACCGAGGATTGCGAACGGACCGGGGGGGGGGGGGGGGGGGCAAAGGGCCTGTATTGTGCTGTAGGTTTTCTATGTTTCTATAAAATGCGAGCACTCCCAGAGAGAAAAACCAACAACTGCACACTGAGGATGTCACCTAGACTGGCGATGAAACATCTGCAAACCAATTGCCAAGCTCGATGAACGCAACATCAAATTTTCAGTTTTTATTTCAGATTTCCAACATCTGTAGTTCTTTTGATTTTCAGTCTGTGTTATCCCTGCCTTCTAAAGATATTACCCCCGTCGCCTGTTAATACTTGATTTCCATCTATGAATTATTTTAAAACCTTTGTGTGACGTGTGTGGTTTAGGAGGCTCAGAGTTATTAACTCTGCACGACAAGGAGTTGCCCTACAGACAGTTTCGCAGTTCGCCGAGGCCGGGCCGATTGGGATTTAGCAATCTCCACATCTGGGGCGGCTGCAGAAACAGCTTCACAGACTGGATGCCTTTCAACACGACCCGCTTCTCTCAAATAGGCTTCTGAGCAGGAACGAGGGAGGGAAGCCAGACATGTCTCAAAGTGGGGAAAAACAACCCTTTTTTTTAAAATTTACTGAGATCTCTGGAATCCAGGATGAATTAGAATTTGTACTTCATCCAGGTAACACAAATGATTATATCAATTCATAATTACATATTTTAATCCCTAGTAATTAAATATGTGGTTTGAAGAGCCTGCTAATTAAATATACTTCTGTTCACATTACACATTGCGCAGGGTGTCCGTATGAACTGTGGCTTCCGATACTGATGAGGAGGTGGCGTTTTACCCTCGGGTACTCATTGTACAACCTCTCAAAGCCCCCGTGAGAGGTGAAACGGGTAGGGCCGGCCATCAGGGCTCTGGCGAAGCTGTGTAGGCCAATCCCCTGTGCAAGGCATTGCAGAAAAATTGAGGAGCTCCAACTATACCACCAACTTTGGACGAAGGAGATGGGAGGACATCGATGGCCCGTTACCCACTGGGTGCTAAGGGCCCAAGAAAAAGACAATGAGTCATTGCCACATTTTTGTTCCTTTTCTTTGAGCAGGGAGAGGGGTATTTTGGGATGGGGGGGGCAATGTTCGTGTAGGGGAGGGGGTTTTGGGGAGTTGACGCTTTTTTTTCTTGGTTTTGTGGCTATCTAGAGATGCAGCATCTCGAGTAGAAACAAATCTTTGACCTCTGAACTTTGAACAGGATGTTTTTTTAACACTGGGTTAAGTGGGAGTCCCACTTACTTAGCAGCTGTTGGCTAGATATACAAAAAAAAATTACAGTTCTGACCCCCCAGAGAGACAGAAAATCGCGGGTTTAGAGAAAATAGAAAGTATCCTGCTTATTTTTCTCTGGAAGTGAAGGGGTAACTAAAAACCCCTCCCTCACCATGAAGGAGAGGGGTGGGATGAAGTGAGGAACGCTGGGACAAGCAAGAATACTGAGATTAGACGCAGGAGATCCTGCAGATGCTGGAGATCTCGATCAGCACACGCAAAATGATGGAGCTGACTAATTTTACAACTCCCTGCAGCTGACCTCAATCCTGTGCAGTAGTCTCCCTCCCCTCACCCCCACCACACCAGACGGAGGATGCAGCCAGTCAGAATGCACCCCCCCCCCCCCGCAGATCGGATGTTCATTTGGACTTTGTTCTCTGTGGGAGTTTGCTGTGCACAATATAGGCACGTCCTTGCCCAAGTTGTAACACTGAATTAAAAAAAAACAGCGCACCTATGTTGAAACATACAAGAAAATGTGCTCTGTTGCGCCCAAATCCCATCAGCAAGGGTTTTGCTGCGACGCACACAAAGTGCTGTAGGGACTCAGCAGGTCAGGCAGCATCTAGGAAATGAGCACAGTCAACGATTCGGGCCGATCCCCTTTGGCAGGACTGCAGGGGAAGAAGCAGCTGAGGAGCAGGTTTAAAAGGTGAGGGGAGGGGAGAGAGGAATTCAAGGTGATAGGTGAAACCTGGAAGGGGAGAGATGAAGTATAGAGCTAGGAAGTTGATTGATGAAAGAGACAGGAGGCCACGGAAGGAAGAAAAGAAGGGGGGGGAGCAGCAGAGGGAGGCTATGGGCGAGCAAGGAGATAAGGTGAGAGGGGGAAAAGGGGGGATGGGAAATGGAGAGGGGGTGGTGTTGGGAGGCATTACCAGAAGTTTGAGAAATCTACGCTCAGGACATCAGGTTGGAGGCTCTCCCAAACGGAATATGAGGTGTTGGTCTTCCAAACCATGTGGCCTCATATCGGAATGGGAATGGGAAGTGGAATTAAAATGGGTGGCCACTGGGAGATCCCGCTGGTTTAGCGGACGGAGCGTAGATGCTTGGCGAAGCGGTTTCCTCTGGGTGCTCTGGTTTCCGCTCACAGTCCAAAGATGAGTGGGTTGCTAGGTTAATTGGTCATTGTAAACTGTCCCATGACTAGGCCGGGGTTAAATCGGAGGACCAGAAGGGCCTACTCTGTCTGTATCGCAATAAATAAATAAATATTACCACAATTACGGAGAAGAGGTTTCTTTTGCTAAGTTGGGGTGGCTCTGGACGGTGGGTGTTTGCCACACAAGATTGCCTGGGATTTAGAGCCATACACATGTCTTGTCTGCAAACAACCGCCATCTGCTGACATTGGACACCACTTCAATCAGACCAAGCAGCGGACAGATTCCTCTCACTCACACTTGGTCCAAAGCACTTCAGATTCATTCACATTCACGGCCAGGAGGCACCGTTCTCCTTCCGGCTTCTTTTGTTGAATTGGCTCGGCACGGCGGAAAGCAGAGCTGCAATTGTGGGATTTTGCTGTGCTTCCCGATTTTACAAAGATAGTGACTCAAGGTGCCCACAGGCCGGGGAGGCTGAGGGACCCTGAGGTGGGTTGACGACACTAGTACTTGAAGTCCTGACAAATCTCGAGGAGTGTTCAATATGGTCACAAAAGCAGATTGTGAATGGCCATTTCAAGCCCAAGTTCCCAGGCCTGAGGCCTACTGAGAGAAATTGCTGTGTGGGACCACTGTCTGGGTAAAAAACACTATCGTTGCAGCCCACAGCACATCCGGACTAGGTCGGCAATTGACTCAGAAGACACTGTATGTTTTGATGTACGCATGAAAAATAGAGGCAATCTTTAATCTTATAATAGGATAGCAAAGCAATTGGCTTGGTTACAGAGTTGTAGGGTCACATAGTTTAACTGCACCTAAATGGGACCCATCAGCCCCAATGTCTCCACGCTGACTAATGTCTTTCTGAGTTAGTTCTACTTGCCATATCCCTTAAAACCTTTTCAATTCCTCCATTCAAATGTCTTTCCAACATTGTAATTGTCCCCACCTCTACCAATTTGTCTGGTACCTTGTTCCATATATGAACCATCCTTCTGTGTAAAGGTGTTGCCCCTCAGGACTCCCATTAAACCTCCCCCCCCCCCACCAAAATCCTATGCCCTCGAGTTTTAAGACTCCCCTCCTTTGAGGAGCACCTTAAAAGCTTCCCCGCACAGATCCTCCGTCGCTCCGAGGAGAAAAAGCCAAGTTCACCCAACCTATCCTCACATGGCATGCTCTCCGATCCAGGCAACATCCTCGTAAATCTCCTCTGCACTCTCTCTATGGCATCCTTCCCGTAGTGAGGTGACCAGAACTGAACACAATACTCCCAAGTGGGGTCTGACCAAGGTCTCGTATAGCAGAGGCCATTTCGCACTCCAAATCCGTGAGCAGCGAGCTGTGCTGTCCCACATCCCGCGTCCTTTCTTCATCGCCTCCAGTGACTCACCCAGGACCTTTTAAAAGCCCTGATTGGGAGCTTGTCACTAAAGAAAGCCCTTTTCTTTTAATTTTTGGCCACTGCCTAAAATTTGAGTCCAGGAAACACAGGAGTAGAATTAAGACCAATTGGCCTGCTCCACCATTCCATCTTGGCTGATTTATTTTCCCTACCAACCCCAGTCTCCTGTCTTCTCCCTGTAGCCTCTGACACCCTTACTGATAAAGAACATGTCGAACTCCACTTTAAATGTACCTGGCCTCCACAATTGTATTCAGCAATGGACTCCAAAGATTCACCCCACCCACCTGGCTAAAAGGACGGCATGGTCGCGTAGTAGTTAGCACAATGCTTTACAGTACCAGCAACCCAGGTTCAATTCCCGCCACTGCCTGTAAGGAGTTTGTACGTTCATCCCGTGACCGCGTGTGTTTCCTCTGGGTGCTCTGGTTTCCTCCCACAGTCTAAAGACATACCAGTTGGTAGGTTAATTGGACGTTTGTAAATTGTCAATATAGAAAGACCTTTCCTCTTAATTTTCAGGATTTTGAGTCCATAAGGTACAGGAGCAGAATTAGGCCATTTGGCCCATCACGTTTGCTCTGTCATTCCATCGTGGCTGATTTAGTATCCCTCTCAATCTCATTCTCCTGCCTTCTCCCTGTAGCCATTGACACCCTGACCAATGAAGAAGATGTAAAACTCCACATGACCTGGCCCCCACAGATTTCACTTCCCTGTGGCTATGCTTCGATTCCGACGATGATAGGAAACCTGTGCAGAGAGCCAGGGATCGGTGCGGTATCGAAGGACTTTCGGATTGTATCCCGGTAACTTCCCAGCGTCGGGGAGGAGTGGGGGGATGGCTAACAGGAAATCTGAGAGCTTGCAGCAATCTGAAATAAGTTCCTGATTACAGGACGCCGGATGATATGAGCTGGAGTCTGTTATAATCGCATTAATTTGTGGCGCATTCAGAGTTTCTGGCACGGCTCGGTGACTTGTTTGAAGAAGGATCACTTTGAGATTAAAAGGTCAGGCATGCTGTAGTCTATGTCTAACTAGGCACCACCCTCCAAATTATATGTTCTATCTTGTTTGTAAATCTTACGCAAACAGATTCCTCTCGTTCTGGTCTACAGTAACCAGGCAAACGCACCAGTTATTCCTCCTCCTGCAGGGAGTTTCACTGTACCCTTTAGAAGCCTGTAGTTCTCCAGAATAAGCACTGTTACAGCCACGTCTAGAGGTACTTCCGTCACCTACTAAAAGTGGCGGATACAGCACTGTGCAATCAGGTTTAATATCACTGACTTGTTAACTTTGTGGCAGCAAAGTTTAATACCTAATTTAATACATAATAGCAGAGAAAAATGATCGAATTAACGTATTTAGTTAAATTAAATAAATAGTGGGGAAAAAAAGTAGTGAGGTAGTGTTGATGGGTTCAATGTTCATTCAGAAATCGGATGGCAGAGGGGCAGAAGCTGTTCCTGAATCATTGAGTGTGTGTCCTTCCATCCCGATGGTAGCAATGAGAAGAGGGTATGTTCTGGGTGGTGGGGGTCCTTAATGATGGATGTCGCCTTTTTGAGGCACTGCTCCTTGAAGATGTCCTGGATTTAACTGCCCTCCAGGGTACATCCGTAAGAAATTGCTGGTGTGTTTGTTGACACACCAAGTCTCCTCAAACTCCTAAGGAAATACAGCCGCTGTCTTGCCTTTATGGCTGCATCGATCTGTTGGGACCAGGTTAGGTCCTCAGAGACATTGACACCCAGGAACTTGAAATAGCTTACTCTCTCCACTTCTGAGCCCTCTATGAGGGCTGGTGCATCCTCCTCAACTGGTGTGTTCACAGGGAAAGCCATTCTCATCGCTGAGCACATTTACGAGGAGCGCTGACACAAGAAAGCAGCCCTCCTCAAGGACCTCCACCATCCAGGCCATGCTCTGTTGTCACTGCTGCCGTCAGGAAGGAGGTACAGGAGCCTCAGGTCCCACATCCACAGGGTCAGTAACAGTTATTACCCCTCAACCATCAGGCCCCCTGAACCACCATTGACAACTTCACTTACCTGAACCCCAAACTGATTTCACAACCTACGGACTCACTTTCAAAGACTCTCCAACTCATGTTCTCAGTATTATTTAGTTATTATTGTTATTATTGTATTTGTACTTTTTTTACCTTTTGCACATTGGTTGTTTGTCAGTTGTCGTAGTTTTCCATGGATTCTATTGTGAATGCCTACAAAAAAAGTGAAACTTGGAGTTGTAGATGGTGACATATATGTACTTTGATAATAAATTTACTTTCAACTTTGATCTGTGTCACCACATACAATCCCGAGATTCTTCTTCTTCGGGACACATTCTATTACGGATTTATTGAGGGATAACCATAGCAGAATCAATGAGAGACCACACCAACTTGGGTGTTTAACCAGTGTGCAAAAGACAACAAACTGTGCAGATACAAAAAGAATGAAATAATAATAAAAAAGATAAGTAAGCAATAAATATCAAGAGCATGAACTGAAGAGTCCTTGAAAGTGAGTCTATAGGTTGTGGGAACATTTCAATAAAGGGCAAGTGAAGTTGAGAAGAGGAAATCTGCAGATGCTGGAAATTCAAGCAACACACACAAAATGCTGGTGGAACACAGCAGGCCAGGCAGCATCTATAAGGAGAAGCACTGTCGACATTTCAGGCCGAGACTCTTCGTCAGGACTAACGAAGACCTTTAGTCCTGACGAAGGGTCTTGGCCCGAAACGTCAACAGTGCTTCTCCTATAGATGCTGCCTGGCCTGCTGTGTTCCACCAGCATTTGGTAAGTGAAGTTGAGTGAAGTTTTGGTTCAAAAGCCTGATGTTTGAGGGGTGGTACCAATTCCTGAACCTGGTGGTGTGGACCCCGAGGTTCCTGTACCTTCTTCCTGATGGCAGTAGCGAGAAGAGAGCACGTCCTGGGTGGTGGGGGATCTCCGATGATGGATGCTGCTTTCCTGCGACAACGTCAGATGCATACATCAGGATGTACACTTTATTGAAATATACTCACTTTGATAATAAATTTACTTTGATATTTGACATTCCTCTTCCCTCCCGGTCTCCGCTGTGTATGTACAGATCACCGGGACCTCCCCCCTCCAGTCTCCTCTCCCTCCCAGCAATGATCACTGCAGGTCACACGCAAAGAGCACACAAGAATAAAGGAGTATTGACTAAATTAAATTAGTCAAACACCTTGAAATGTGTTTTTTAAAAAAAAGGTCAAGTACTTATTTGTACACTTATTCAAATGAATAAAGGACAAAGGGATTTTTGGTAAGTCCCTGAATGATTTTGATTGTGGTTAATAACATCAGACAACGTAGTCAATTTGAAGCACCGTCTCCAGGAATGAGGACGCGAGTACTAGTAAGGCAAGGTTTACACAGACGTGCTCCAGTGAGGTCTGATCGAGTCAGCAAGAGATGGGTAAGCTTTTAAAAAGACAGTAGCCAGGATACTTTTTACTAAGACACTTCTTAAGAAATCAAAACGGGCACCCCCCAGCACATCCAAATATTGGGGACGCGACTCACCCAGCAAACCACCTTTCCCGAAAGCTCCCTTCTGGAAAGTTTATATAGCGCAATTCAAACAAACACAATGCCATTGTAAAAGTTTCCTCCCCTCAGACAGTTAATCTGATCAACCATTCTATTTAACCCATTACTGAAATAGCCTTGTATTGTAAATACTTTAAACCAGTCCTCATAATGCTGTTTACATTGTAAGTATGTGCTGGTATTTATGTATAATTGCACGTTTTATTAACTTCTAACTTTATTTTTTTATATATATAATTCTCTATCGTTGTTGAATGTTGATTTTCGTTGCATCCTGACCAACACAAACACGGCAAATTCCTGACACATAGCGAAGAAAATTAGTTCACCTCTGACCCGTAAGTGTGCTGATCGCTAACGCGGGTGACACATTTCACCGTTTCGAAGTTGCGCGCGGTAAGCCAATCTGAACCAGCCTGCATCCGGGGAAAGGCGATCTCGCCGTTGTGGGCCCCGTGAGGAATCCTCGAAGAACTGGCCAAGGACTAATTGTGGAAGTGAGGCGGAGGCGGGGGACCAGCGGTATTATTGGAACAGCTGCCTGCTGTACACAGAGAACAATGTTTGTTTTCAGTCAACAGAGTGAAATCGGGCTCCGTGGGTGGCCAGTCGCATCTCCCGTGAGGTTGGGTGAGACTAGAAATAGAGGTCACAGGTTAAGGGTGAAAGGTCACTTTTTTTTAAAAAAAGGGTCACCTCAGGGGGAATTCCTTCACTTAGAGGGTGGAACGAACTGCCCGTGGATGTGGTGGATGTGGGTTTGATTGCAATACTGTAGAAAAGTTTGGATGAGTGCCAGGATAGGAGGAGTATTCAGGGCTATGGCCCAGGTGCATGGGTCAATGGGACTAGGCAGGACAATAGTTCGGCATTGAGTAGACGGGCCGAAGGGCCTGGTTCGCTGCTGCAGTGCTCTTTGACCCTGTGGAGCTCGACAACGGATCACCGAATGGTGAAACGGGCACACGAGGGCTCATCGCCGGCTGCTCCAAGTTCAACACCTCGAAGCCGCAGGGTTATCCACCAGAACTGACCACCTGTCCCGCGTGCCTCCCTCTCGATGCCGGTGCCAATGCTCCCGGACCGCCCCTGACAGCGGCCACCATTCCGGTCGGGTGGTGAAACATTCCACACCGTTTCCCAGAATATCCCATCTCAGCACGGACGGACAGTCTCTGGGCGCTGTCACACATACACCGAAAGGCCGAGACGCGCAGCAAAATGCATCGTGCGCGTGGACGGCCAATGCAGTCCGAGATTGTGTCGCCGCGCTTCCAGCATCAAACTAGCGCGCCCACAACTTGTTCACCGTAACGCGAACTGCTTTGAAATGCGGGAGGCAAGCGCAGCCCCGGAGGGAGCCCACGCAGTCTCGGGGGGGGGGGGGGGAACGGGACGTACAAACTCCTTACAGGGAGCAAAAGGAACCCAACGCCCATCGGTATCCATTGGTGCTCTAAGCTGTTTCGCTAGCCGCTGCATCAGCGGCTGAGCAATGGACAATGTTTGTAGGGAAGATGAGGCAGGAAGGTAGATCTACTCGAGGGAGTAGATCGAGGGGAGCAGAGAAAAGGGTCAGCAGGAATGATCTAAAGCAAGGCAGGAGACGGACAAATCATTTCAAGATTCAAAGCAACACACACACACACAATGCTGGAGGATCTCAGCAGGTCAGGCAGCATCTATGGAAATGAATAGATACTTGATGTTTCAGGCTGAGACCCTTCTTCAAGATTCATCGAGAATTACTTAACGTCATTTCCAGCACACAAGCGTAAAGGAGAACAAAATAATCGTTACTCCAGGTCCAGTGCAGCACAAAAGAAAACACAATACAAAAAGAACCTTGGTAGTGGGGAGGCCTGTGTGTGTGATGGAGCTGGCCGAGTTCACAACCCTCCCCAACTTTTTTCCTATTTCGTGAGCTGCAGCCTCCATACCAGGCTGTGACGCACAATGCTCTTCACGGTACGTCGTGGAAATCTGCCTTAGGGTCTGTGGTGCTGTACCAAATCTCCTCGAACTTCTTCGTGATCGCATCGTTTTGGGCACAACAGCCAGACGGGCAGACTTTATTGATCCAAGACAGTCTCCTGAGATATGGACACTCAGAAACAGGGGGCCGCTCAGGTTTTCCACCATTGAGCCCTCAACGAGTTTTGGTGCAAGCCGTCCTGATTTACGAGGCAGGAATTGCTGCGGCATTGATTATACAGGTAACAAAATGGAAGATCACCCAGATGGAACGCTGACTGCTTTACCCTCCACGGGTTCTACCAGAACCCCTGGACGGGGAGCAGTCCTACAGCCATAGTTTGTTTTTCCAGCGTGTGAAGTCTTTGCCAAGCACCCTCAAGGAGCTGCGGGAAGGGTTTGCCGCAGGAATCCCGGCAGTTCTTGGGACGCTGCACGGAGTACTTCACTAACCCCTCCATTCTGCAACCCATCCACTTCCCTGCTCCGAATGGATCGATATACCATCGAGGTTAAATGTGCTCGTTACTGCATTGAAACGAGCTACTGCCCCTTCCATGACCTGCAGAGCAGCTTGAAATAAATTGGACACCAGATTGATTCACCCGTTCGCACACTGATTGTGCTATCGATCACAGCAGAAGGATTCAGTGAGATGTCAGCATTTACCTGGCCACAGAGAGAACACACAACACACAAAATATGCTGGGGGAGCCCAGCAGGTCAGGCATCATCTATAGAAAAGAGTAAACAGCCAATATTTCAGGCCAAGACTCTTTTCTTCAGGCCATGGAGTACACAGAACGTAGAACGTTACAGCACAGTACTGGCCCTTCAGCCCACAAAATTGTGCCGTCCTTGTCACCTACTTTAAGATCGCTCTAACCTTTCCCTCCAACATTGCCCTCCATGTTACTATCATCCCCGCACCTATCTTTGAGTTTCTTGAGTGCCCCCAATGCGTCTTAAAGTTCAAACTAAGTTTAATATCGAAGTACCTATGTCGCAATACTCCACTCCGAGATTCATGTTATTGTGGGCACTCACAGGGAAACAAGGAGGGACAGAATTGATGAAAACCTGTACACAAAGACAATCAATCTGCCTCTACCGGCACCGCTGGCCGCAGGCTTTACATATTCCCCACTCCCTGTGGAAAAAACTTACCTCTGACAACCCCCGATACTTTCCTCCAATCACCTTAAAGTGATTTCCCTTCATATTAGGCATTTGCACCCCGGGAAAACACCTCTCCGTAGGGTGTGTGTTTTTTTAGATGAGATTTATTTATTTAGGTACAACGCAGAACAGGCCCTTCCAGCCCTTTGAGCTGTGCCGTCCATCAACCCCCGATTTAACCCTAGACAATTTACAATGGCCAATTAACCTACCAACCGGTAAGTCCTTGGAATGCGGGAGGAAGCAGGAGCGGTCACGGGGAGAACGTACAAACTCCTCACAGGCCGTAGCGGGAATTGAACGGGTCGCCTGTACTGCAAAGCGCTGCGCTAACCGTTCCACCTCCCTTAAAATTCCCCTTCCTTTCTCAAGGCACACTGAAAATACTTATCGTACCTCCTCCAGGTGTGACAACAGTACAATCAGTTTCTGGAAGGAAGTGTGGGAAATCGGTGACAGCCACATACAATGAAACTGTCAACAGACGGAGGAGCCTGTCGCTGTCTCCATGCGAGGAATGGAGCATCTTGTTGTTACTGCAAACATCAGGCACTCCAGTTGTGTCTAGTTTGGTCGATCAAATTTCACTTGTTAATGCAGCATGTCCTGGCAAATTTCTACAGCTATACCGTGGAGCGCATTCTAACTGGTTGCTTCGTTCTCCGGTGTGGAGGGGGAGGCGGCTATTAATATCTACTGTATTATACTGCTGCCACAAAGTCAACAGAATTCACGGTGAAATGTGATGTCTTTGCGGCAGCAGTAATAGAGATTGAAAAATTGAATTGCAGTAAATATATGTTAAATAAGTGGTGCAGAAATAGAAATTAAAAAAGTAGTGATGTAGCTAGCGTTCATGGGTTCAATGCCCATTCAGAAGTCGGATGGCAGAGGGGAAGAAGCTGTTCCTGAATCGCCGAGTGTGTGCCTTCAGGCTTCTGTACCTCCTACCTGATGGTAGCATTGAGAACAAGGCATGACCTGGGTGATGGGGGTTCTTAATGATGGACGCCACCTTCTTGAGGATCTTCCCGACACTACGGAGGCTGGCGCCAGTGACGGAGCTGACTAAGTTTACAACTCTCTGCAGCTTATTTCGATCCTGTGCAGTGGCCCCCCCCCCCCCCGCCATACCAGACGGTGATGCAGCCAGTTAGAAAGCTCTCCACGTTATGTCTGCAGAAATTTTCGACTGTGTTGGAGCCAGACTGAATTTTCTCAAACTCCAAATCAGATATAGCCGCTGTCGTGCCTTCTTTGTAGCTGCATCGATATGTTGGGTCCCGGTTAGATCCTCAGAGATATTGACACCCAGGAACATGAAATTACTTGCTCCTTCCACTTCGGATCCCTCCTCGAGGACTGGTGCGTGTTCCCTTGTCTTAACCTTTCTGAAGTCCACAATGAGGGTGTTCGCGCAACCAATGATCTCACTTTCAAGGACTCGTTATCTCATGTTCCCATTACTTATTTCTACTGTTTATTTATATTTGCATTTGCACAGTTTGTTGTCTTCTGCACTCTGGTTGATCCTTCATTGATCCTGTTATGGTTACTATTCTATAGATTAGCTGAGGATCCCCACAGGAAAATGAATCCCAGGGTTGAATATGGTGACCGGCATGTACTTCAATAATTAAATTTACTATTTACATCTATTCATTCACCTTTCATGACTTGATTTATTGGAGAACTCTTGGGGACTTGATAGCAAGCTACACCTCCAACCAGCTGTAAAGCACTCATACATGGCAGGAATCTGTGCCTTAATATCAGATTCAGATTGAATTATATATCATGTACGTCAAAATATACGGTGAAATGCTCATTTGCGTTAACAACTAACACAACTGACTCCATCGCTAACACACCATGGCCACTATGTTCGGTGGAACAACAAAGCGACAACGACAGAACGAAAAGCCCAAGAGATTCTGCGGAAGCTGGAAATCCAGAGGAACGCACACACAAAATGCTGGAGGAACTCAGCAGGCCAGGCAGCACAGTGGAAATGAGTCTGCGTTTCGGGCTGAGACGCTTCATCAGGACTGAGGGGGAGCAGGGAAGACGCCAGAATGAAAAGGCGGAGAGAGGGGACTGAAACGCCGGCTGTTTACCCGGTTCCATAGATGCTGCCTGACTTGCTGAGTTCCATTTAGTCTTCCAACCTCAGTTCAACACTGCAGTAGACTTGCAGACACTGGCTCTCCAAGTTTCCTAGTGAACTCTCAGATTCTTGGACCCAGACCTTTGGCCATGGGTCTTTGATTTCTGAACTTCCTGTTGCCCTTTGATCTTGAAATTCGAGCCTCCAGACTCACCGATTTGCCTCCCTATAGGGGGTCACTGGTGATCGGATAATCATTGGCAGGTGCCTGCAGGGAAACGTTGGCCTACTGCAAGGCATTTTCATACCCATAAAACAAATTATGACAAATGAATCTGGCAGCAGGAGGATATAAAACCAGAGATGCCTGAAACTCCCTTCACTTTTTGGGACCCGAAGATAAAATTACTGACTTGTTGGCATCATGTTCACCTGCCCATGTGTGTCGAGAGCTTTTCTGAATATCCACCCCTTGGTCACCTTGCTGTCCGTGATATGAGACAGATGGTGGCTGTTGGTGTGATCAAGTCAGTTACTAAGAAAGATCTTGCCACAAAAGCCACCAAGGCTGCCAGTAAAGTATTAAGCAAGAAGCGAATGTTACCACTGGCCACCAAGATCCAGCAAACCTTGAGACTTGCACCAAAATGTTTATTCATTACCAGCCAAATATGTATATTAATAAGAAACCAGATACTAAGATGCATCGAAAGAAATTCAGAAGGATAAGGCATGATGGATCCTAAATGTAGATTCCAAAGTTAGCAGTGTAATCGCAAATGTCCTTTCACTAATGAGAAGTTGTTTTGCTTGTGTAATGATTTGAAACTAATAAATATTCAAAACCAATAAAAAACTGACTTGTATCTGGACGTAGCTGCTCCTGGAGCACCGGTGAGGAAGTGACCATTGCTGTCTCTCAGTTGAGGTGTTCCTCCATTGACTGTGTCTGCCATCACATGGGGCACTTCAGCCAATAGCGGCGTGGGATAGATTCTGATCCCCTGACCAATATTCATCCCTCAATCGACCTGACAAACAGCTTACCTGGTCATTGACGCGTTGCTGGTTATGGAACTGTGCTGTCCATCACTGGGCAGCAAACCTTCCTATGTTATTACACCTCAGAAGCAGGTGGGCCATCAAAAACAACATGTAAATTCGAGTCCATTGACTGCATTTTAAGTTCTCGTGTCCGTCTGACGTGGCGACAGTAGCAAACAATAATCATGAGCACTGAATCGTGCCAACTAGTCTGCTCCACTGATCAATCAAGGCTGATTATCTTTCCCCAAACCCATTCTCCCACATTTTCAACCCCTTTACCAATCAAGAACCTACCAAACTTTACCTTAAAAACACTCAATAACTGTCTCCACAGCCACCTGTGGCAATAAATTCCACAGATTCACCACCTTCTGGCCGAAGGAATTCCTCCTTATCTCTGTTCTAAAGGTTTATCCCTTCTTCAGAGGCTGTACCCTCTGACACTAGACTCTCACTATTGGAAAACGGCTGAGAGGATCCTAGGGGGTCTCCCTACCATATACCAGGGGCATTTATCGGGAGCGTACACAGGGCCCTTAGTATTATCAAAGATCCCACTCCTCCATCCAGCATCCTCTCTGACAGTCGACCATCAGGCAGGAGATGCCGATGGATTAAGACAAGAATGGTCAAAACAGGAAACAGCTTCCTATCTCAGGCCATTAGGCTTCTGAACTCTTTGCTGCATCACATTTGAAGTGTCATCGGATAATTTGTACTGTACCCTACAATATTTGTACACTTCACTTTGTTTATGTATGCATAATCCATAGAACCAGAGAACATTACAGCACAGAAACAGGCCTTTTGGCCCTTCTTGGCTGTGCCGAACCACTTTTTTGCCTGGTCCCACTGACCTGCACCTGGGCCATATCCCTCCATACACCTCTCATCCATGTACCTGTCCAAGTTTTTCTTAAATGTTAAAAGAGAGCCCACATTTACCACGTCATCTGGCAGCTCATTCCACACTCCCACCACTCTCTGTGTGAAGAAGCCCCCCCCCCCCCCCCCAATGTTCCCTTTAAACTTTTCTCCCTTCACCCTTAACCCATGTCCTCTGGTTTTTTACTCCCCTGGCCTCAGTGGAAAAAGCCTGCTTGCATTCACTCTATCTATACCCATCATAATTTTATACACCTCTATCAAGTCTCCCCTCATTCTTCTACGCTCCAGGGAATAAAGTCCTTACCTATTCAACCTTTCTCGGTAACTCAGTTTCTCAAGTCCCGGCAACATTCTTGTAAACCTTCTCTGCACTCTTTCAACCTTATTAATATCCTTCCTGTAATTTGGTGACCAAAACTGCACACAATACTTCTGCAGATTTAGTTCTTACTTTCCTAAGTTACTGTGTGTTCTGTGTGCTACAGTGCTTTACAACCTCGTCCCATTTGGCAGTACACATGTATATAGTTAAGTGACAATAAACTCGACTTGAAAACACTCTATTCAGGCCTTATGGAATCAAGTAGGCCTCAATGAGATTCTGCACCTTCCGAAACCTGTCGAGTGCAGGCCCGGAGCTCTCAAATGCTCCTCATATCTTTTTCCTTCCCAATAATTCCTGTGAATGTCCTCCGGACCTTCTCCATGGCTAGCACTTAGATACCTGGCCCAAAATTGCTCACACTATTTAATAGTTCAATTTAATATCAGAGGATGTATACGGTATATAACCTGAAATTCTTACTCTTCACAGACATCCAAGAAACAGAGAAAAAAAACCTCAAAGGATGAACGACAGAAAAACATTAGAACCCCATAGCCCCCTCCCCCAAGACGCACCAGTAAAAGTATCAACCCTCCACCCCCCAACTTGCTCCAGCAAAAGCACCGATCTCCCACCACCCACCAAGCAAGCAACAGCAAAGCACCCAAAGGGGCCATGAGCTACGGTCCATTGAAAGCTACTGCCCACCCCAACACTCCAACATCTCAGGCAGGCCCCCTCTCTAGTGAGGGGAAGAGTTATCGCTCCCGTCACAGCGAGAGGGGAGGCCAACAGCGCGCTGTCAGCCCAGTATCTCATCAAGCCTCAGCAGTACTCCCATGCTTTTATATTCTAGTCCTCATCTGGGCAGAATGCCCCGACTAAACGTGCTTTGCGCCTGACGTTCAGTCATTTGCAAAAGATCCACAATCCATGTATTGACACGCAGCGAGGGTAACTGAGTTGCGTGACTGGGTGATATTATCTGCACTGCTGGAAGAGCACAGCCAAAATTATTCAGGATTACCCTTCCCTCAACACGAGCCCTCGAAGTGCACGAAGCTGATAACATTGATAATGCAACACGCTTCGGACGTGCAGATACACTGCGCGCGAGACAAGTTACTTTTGGTAAATAAAAGACTTGGCAGAGCAGTCGCAAGTTAAAGACGAGCTCTGAGATTTCAAGTATTTTCTTCCCTTTAGCCAAAAGAACCTCCACAGCATTTCCTTGTAAAAATAATAAAGATTTAAAATTCTTGTTCAGTTGTTGGATCCAGTCCAAAGCAACAGCCAATTCAGTCGGCTAGATCTACAAACAACGCAAATAGAACTTTTTAAAAGAAAAAAAATCCCCGTTCCAGTCACACTAGGTTCATTGGAAGTTGATTCGAAAATGGTGACCTGGTGTTAACACTCAAATTTCCTTATGGGCCCAATATTCAGAAGCCCGTTTACTTGGAGTCTGCCAAGAGAAGCCTTGCAACATGTTGAGGGTCTACCTTTGCATTCCCTTTTTAAGACCACCTCTACATCCTGGATAAAATCGGAAGCCACGGCTTCCATCTGGACATCTGCTCCTTTTTAAAACAAAAAACAAAAAAATCGCTATTTTCTGCGATTTTCATCGGGACGGGCTGGCTCTGAACCCTGAAGTCAGCGAATGACACAGCCCCCAACTGAACCAGACTATTCAAACTAAATTTGAACATTCTTAGACTGTTTTAATGACTCTGTGGTTTGATGTTTCATACTCCGTGGGTCTTTCACTCGTTTTTCTTTGCTGCTTGCGTGACCAGTTTCTCTTTACGCATCGGGTGTTTGATGTTTTCACTGAACGGGTTCCGTGGTGTTTCTTTGTTTCGTGGCCGTCTGTGGGAAGATGACTCCCAGGGTTGAATACTGCATGCATACTTTGATAATAAATATACTTTGAACTATCTGAACTTGGCTGAAAATCATAAGACATTTATAATAATCCTGAAGATTCAAGAGTCTAAATCAAACACTTACGCTAATGGAAACCAGAAGTATCTAAAATACCTCTTTGCTCCACACCTCTCAGCCTCCGTCGCTATCTCCATCCCTCCCTTCCCCATGTGGCTCCATCTGACCATCCGCACCTCCTCACCTATCGCTAGCCACATCTTGTCTCACCCCTCTCCTCTTCACAGTGGCTCAGTATACACTCTCAGTCTGGACGCAGGATCTCCTCCTGAAACCTCAATCATCTCTTTGCTGCCTCACCTGCTGAGCTCCTCCACTTTCTACCCCTCTCTCGATGGTCACAACTCTTTCGCGGCTCAGTGTGGACCACGGGGGTTGTCTACGGCGCCAGTGAACAGGGCCCAATTCCCGCCGCTGCCTGTGAGGAGTTCGTACGTTCTCCCCCGTGACCGCGTGGGTTTCCTCCGAGTGCTCTGGTTTCCTCCCACAGTCCAAAGACGCAAGGTTTAGCTCGTTGTGCGCATGCTATTTTGGTACTGGGCGCGTGGCAACACTTGCAGGCCGACCCCAGCAGATCTTTCAGACAACGTTGGTCATTAACCTCCAAGAGGACCACAGCCTTATCGTGGTTTGGTGGCTTGTGTGCCTCAATGACCCAGAGAGCTTTGTTGGCTGGAGTCAGGGCTTTATGCTTTGGCTCTTGGTAGGGTCATCCATGCCAAACAGGTCAAAGGGTAGAGGTCAGACTAAAAGTGGTCCACCGGTCCTCCAGGTTTGGTGGTACAGTTCAGGGCCAACAACCCTGACTGGTAAAAACAAAATTGTTACAGAAACAGCAATGAAGAATCCTTCTACATCTGAGTGTGGCGGTATTCCTGAGTCTCCACCCGGGACTTGTGTGACTGACAAGAGTGAAACCCAAGAAGAATCTACTGACACGATGAATGAAGCCCTGAGCATCACCAGAGATGGAGGATCTTCACTGTTGTCCTAAACGCCAGTGGCATAACGGACAGCAAGATGGCCGTTGACACAAATTACACAGCTCCCAGTTTGTTTTGATGTGCAAGTGACAAATAAAGCTAAGCTTTATTTTTACACCTACACCTACAACTATTAAGTGGTTGTGAAACATCCCAAGCTTATGGTAAGTACAAGTTGTATTAAAGTGGCAATGAAAACTAATCTGAAACTACAGGAGCCACAGGACTTGCACCACCAGGTTCAGGAACAGTTACTACTCCCTCAACCATCAGGGGATAACTACATTCAACCATCAGGGGATAACTACATTCACTTGCCCCATCCTTAAGGTTCTCACAACCTATGGACTCACTTTCAAGGACTCTTCATCTCATGACTCAATATTTATTGCTTATTCATTTCTTATTATTTCCTTCTTTTTGGTTTTGCAGCTTGTCATCTTTTGCACTCTGGTTGAACACCCAAGTGGGTCATTGATTCTATGATGGTTATGACTCCATTATGGATTTATTATGTCCACAGGAAAATGAATCTCAGGGTTGTATGTGGTGACATGTACTGTATGTACTTTGATAATAAATTTACTTCGGACTTTGTAAATGTCATAATAGTTTTTATTGTCACTGGGAATGTCTGGTATGGCAGAGTGGAGAAAGTGGCTACTGCACAGGATCAAAATAAGCTGCAGAAAGCTCTAAACTCAGTTAGCTTCATCATGGGCACTAGCCTCCGTAGTATCCGAACATCCTCGAGGAGCGAAGCCTCGATAAGGCGGCATTCATCATTAAGGACCCTCAACTCTCAGGACATGCCCTCTTCTCATTGTACCATCAGGAAGGACATACAGGAGCCTGAAGGCACACACACTCAACGATCCTGGAATAGTCAGACCAATCGGCCCATCAAGTCTGCTCCGCCATTCAATCATGGGCCTATCCAATTCTTCCAGTCATCCCCACTCCCCTGCCTTCACTCCACACCCATTGATGCCCTGGCTAATCAAGAACTTATCCATCTCTGCCTTAAATGCACCCAATTAATGCAACTGGGTTCTTAATGTAATTTACCAGATTTTATTATGTAGTGCAACACACTGATGCTACATAAGAACAAATTTTACAAGACATGGCGCTGATATTAAACTTGATTCTGACAGTGGATACAAGACATCTTAATTTCCCTGGTCATATGTTACATAGACTGGCAGGAGCTTAAAAGATCTACAAAATGCATCAACTGGCTAACCTGTATGCAAAGCAACTCCAAGCAAGGTAAATAGTTATTTACTCTGAAGGGCTTCCTTCACCTGGTGTCTTCATTCCGCATTCTCTTTAATGTCTGGTTCAACCTGAAAGTGTGGAGCTGTAGGCAGTAAACAGGATTTCAAACAGCAAGAGGAATTCTATTGTGGTTGTCTTAATTAGCTATTCAACTCTGCCCAGCTTAGAGCCAGCTACAGCTGCACAGTAAACTGCAAAACTCATTTAAATCCTGCAGAGTGTTACCTTGGCACATACAACAATCAGTGATAACATCTATTATCAGAAGCCTACATGTTATCCTGAGTTTCATTTTCTTAGGGCATTCACAGTAGAACAAAGAAATAAAATGGAATCAGTGAAAAACTGCACAGAGACTGACAAACAACCAAGGGACAAAAGTATACATATTATGCAAATATAATCAATTAAACATTAATAATAATGTTTGAAAGAAAGTCTCCAAGAGGTCTACAACCTTGTCATAGGGTTTGGAGGCTGACTGCCTCAGTGACCCAGAGAGCTACGTTGGATGGAGTCGGGGCTTTGTGCTTTGGCTCTTGGTAGGGTCACCCATGCCAAACAGGTCAAAGGGTAGAGGTCAGACTAAGAGTGGTCCACTGGTCCTCCAGGTTTGGGGGTTTAACAACCCTGACTGGTCAAACAAAATAGTTACAGAAACAGCGATTAAGAAACCCTCTGCACCTGAGTGCGATGGTATTCCTGAGTCTCCACCCGGGACTCACGTGACTGATAGTAGTGAAAACCGAGGAAGCTACTGACGTGATGAAGGAAGCCCTCAACACCACCAGAGATGGAGGATCTTCATTGCTGTCCTAAACATCAGCAGTCTAATAGCGTAAGTAAAAAAAAATAAAAGATAAGACAAAAATAAGTTAATTAATGTCATTAATGTCACTGGTCACAAAATTAATTTTAATGACCTGGCCATTGTCTCCTGGAGACCACGTTTGTGGATTGGGGACTGTGCTACGTGCAAGCCCTCGGGCAAAGTGGGCTGGTTGAGAGAGGGATTGCATCATCCCAACCTGGTTGACATCTGAGACCCCGTGAGGAAGTATAAAAGAGGGTCTGGGGGAACAACCCCTTTCAGACCAGAAGAAACGCTAGCGATCCCGTAATAGCGGGAAGCCATTTGAAGGAAGCCACGTGCTTTCGGTTCCCTTGCCTGGGGGCTGGTGGCTGGTATCACGGAAAACGACCTGGAACTAACAACGGGGAACCAACTCCCCCGACGCAACGGATTGGCCTCATAAAAGTCCCAGGCAAGTTTAAAACCGTCTCTCTTAAACTCAAAAGCTGCAGCTTGAAAGGACAGTGACTTTTATCTTTCCATCGGACAATACAATATCCCTTAGACAAACGATGGAGCTATTGCTTAATTGATGATTATTATTATACCCCCATTTTTCGATTATTGACGACGTATGTTATTTGAATGTCTGTATTAATCTCATTTTTGTGCCCCTTTATAAATAAAGACTTTTAAAAATAGTACCATCAGACTTCAACGGGCCTCTCTATCTTTGCTGGTAAGTGACCCAGTTACAGGGGTCGTAACAATATAGGAGCAGAATTAGACCATTCGGCCCATCAAGTCTGCTCTGCCATTTGATCGTAACCGATTTATTTTCCCTCTCAAACCCATTCTCCTGCCTTCTCTCCATAAAACTTTGTCGCCCTTACTACTCAAGGATTTATCAACCTCCACTTTAAAGATACCCAATGAATTGGCCTCCGCAGCCGTCTGCGGCAATGAATTTCACAAATTTACTGCCCTCCGGTTATAGAAATTCCTCCTTGTCTCGGTTCCAAAGATAACATGCAAGAGAAGTTTGGATAAGCAAATGATGGGTGGAGTATGGTCTAGGTGCGGGTCGATGGGGACTAGGTAGGATAACAGTTTGGCACAGACTAGATGGCCCAAAGGGCCCGTTTCTGAGCTGTAGGTATTCACGACTCTCAAGGGACATCACCATAGGATATAGGAGCAGAATTAGGCCATTTGGCCCATCGAGTCTGCTTCTCCATTTCACATGGCTGGTCCATTTCCCTCCTAGTCCCAATTGCCCGCCTTCTCCTCGTATTCTTTCTCGCCCTGACCAATCAGGAATCAATCAACCTCTGCCTTGTCTGTGTACTGAGGTGGGCACTCTGGTTCTGGGCTCTCTCACAAGTCCTGTTCTGGTGGTGTCTACATCCTGCTCAAGATGGACGATTCCAAACTGTCCACTTGAGTGGCTCAGCATACAAGTCACCGTATCCAACAGCAACCACTGGCAATGAGTGTCGGGCTGTAACTGTTGGCCTGACCAATGACTTGCAGCATCACTCATTTCCAACAAGGACTGAGAACGGGACACTTCAGTTATGAAACTCAGATAAGTTGCGCAGAGGGCATGGTTGGAAAATCACGGGCCTCAGCTGCTGCGTAATTCTTGAGAAAGGAGCCAAGTCGATATTTGACGTACACTCAATGGACACTTCGTACCTGCTCGTTAATGCAAATATCTAATCAGCCAATCATGTGGCAGCAGGTCAATGCATAAAAGCATGCAGACAGGGTCAAGAGGTTCTATTGCTCACACCAAACATCAGAAAAGGGGAGGAAATGTGATCTAAGTGACTTTGAACCACGGAGTAATTATTGGTGCCAGATGGGGTGGTTTGAGTATCTCAGAATCTGCTGACCTCCTGGGATTTTCATGCACAACAGTCTCTAGAGTTTACAGAGAATGATGCGAAAAACAAAAAAAAAATCCAGTGAGCGGCAGTTCTGTGGGCGAAAATGCCTTGGTAGTGAGAGAGGTCAGAGGATAGTGGCCAGACCGGTTCAAGCTGACAGGAAGGCGACAGTAACTCAAATAACCACAAGGTACAACAGTGGTGCGTTGAAGAGCATTTCTGTACATACAACACACGAAACCTTGATGTGGACGGGCTACAGCAGCAGAGGACCATGAACGTACACTCAACGGCCACCTTACCAGGAACCTAGTAAAGTGGCCACTGAATGTATGTGACATAACTGTTGCCCACTGACCAACGGTACATCACATCTTTGCTCCTTGGTTCACCGGTCAATTCCTCGTAAGCCCCCAGATCGCACCAGCGCACGACCGTGGGACAATATCACCCACCCGGGGTGCACGCAATGGAATGGAAGTGGCTACGGACTGACCTCAAACGTTGTAAGTCGACCAAGAAGGTATTTGCTGCTACACCCCTTCCTGTACAAGACCCTGGATGGCAGAAACTACATGAAGGAAAAGTTTACTGCAGTAGAAGTCAGCTGATATCTGTACAGACCCATACCTACAGGGGACGCCAAGAGAGGCTAGAGAATAAGTGTTCCCTCCTCCCTTTACTATCAAGTGCCAATTAAGTCGCATTACGATCAGATTAGCAATGCATTTCTGAAGTTATTGAAACAGCAACATTTGTTCCTTTTACCTTATAATTACAGAAACAGTATCTTCTCTCTATATTAATTTTAGCTGAAGATTAGCTTAATCTGTTACATATACATCGAAACATACAGTGAAATGTGTCTTTCATATCAAATTGAATCAGTGACAGCGGTGGCAGCTTCCAATCCTCGACACGCTTCCAGTGCTAACATAGCATCTCACTGACACTAGACCTGTACATCTTAGGATCGCGAGAGGAAACCGGAGCACCCGGAGGCTCACGCGCTCACGGGGAGAACTTGCAAACGCCTTCCGGGCAGCGGCTGGAATCGAACCCAGGTCGGCGATCACTGGTGATGTAAAGCGATCGGACAGGCCTTTAGATCCTGACCTCCCCACCGTGCTTCCCTCAGTGAAAACCTGTCGAGAGGCGGGTGTGCTCGTGCGCGCACGCGGTTGGGTTAAGCAAAAAGAGCAAACGTTACCAGCACTCTGCGACCACGTCTGCAATGACCTGCACCGCATTCGAGCATCATTTCCATAAAGACACTGCAACGTCATACATTATTCATTCAGACGTACTCGTGAGTCACTGCAATGGCGTGTTGATCAGAATAAATACACAATTCAAACGACTTTCAAAGTCACCAAGGCAGCTGAGAATTTCCCCGCTTTAGAAAGCCAAACAGCTGGATCTTCCCTAATCTAATTGTCAGTTATGCATGTTTCAAGGCTGCCAGCTTTGGCAAGGGCTGATCGAGGCACTAAACAAACTAACAGGCGCTAGGGAGACTGCAGATACTGGAAGACCGGAACAGCAGCACTCACCAAACGTAGGAGGAACTCAGTGAGTCAGGCAGCATCCAGGGAGGGAAGCGGACAGCTGATGGACTTGGCCGAAAGCGTCAATTATCCATTCCCCTCCATAGCTGCCACCTCGCCTGCTGAGTTCCAGTGCTTTCTGCGTGGCAACAATTGTCTAAAGATTAGTTTTTAATCAAAGGCAAGAGTTGGAACCTACACGTGACCCCCACCACCCAGGTCGCGCCTTGCTCTCATTGCTGCCGTCAGGGAGGAGGTACAGAAGCCTGAAGGCAAACACTCAGCGATTCAGGAGCAGCTTTTTCTGTAGAACATGCAGGACACAGAACCGTACAGCCCAGGAACAGGCCATTCGGCCCACAATATTGTGCTGAACCATCTTAAAAAAAATCAGAAACACCCAAACACTCATCCCTCCTACCTACATCATGTCTATATCCCTCCATCTTTCTCACATCCACGTGCCTATCCGAACGTCTCTTAAAAGCCTCTGATGTATTTGCCTCTATCACCAGACCAGGCAGCACATTCCAGACATCCGTGACTCTGAATAAAACACCGACCCCTCGCATCACCCTCGAACCTACCCCCAATCGCCTTCAATGCATGCCCTCTGGTAAACCGTAATTCAGTTTTCCCTCCCTATTATCACGTATGGCATTGTATTGCTGCTGCAAAGTTAACAAATTTCACGACGTCTGGCGGTGAAACCTGATTCTGTAATCAGAGCAAAATGTTCTAATAAATCCCCTCCTCTCGGGAGCGATTTACTGTAGTAGAAGCTGTCTCAAGACCACAATAACAAAAGGCTGTGTTAGTAAATCATTCTCCAATGTTTCCCTTCCTGGAAAAAAAGTATCACGCTGTTTGCAAAGACAGAGATTTTTTTTAAAAACCACAAATATCGTTAGTCAGGGTCAAGCCGCGTACCTGCATGTGCAAAGCATGCCCCGGTAAATCTCAAATCTCTTGAGCAGGGGATTCTGACCTCTTGTTGTCTTGCATCTCCTTCACGTTGAGCCAAGACCCCATCCTGTCAAGTCCAAGCGCTGGCTGATGCGCCATGGTTGACTCATTAAAAGAACTCACCCACAGGTGCTGCTCCCTCAGAATTTTTTTTTGTATTTAAGATAAACTGCTTGGAGCTGAACATAATTTCAGGCTATTTGTGTCACGTAGGAACTTGTTGAAATAAGAAATTAACTTTTATTGAATAGAATGCACGTAATTGCATAACAGTGCTGACGCTTTGCAATAGATCAACTAAGCTAAAGATGTTTTGATGGTGACTTTCATTCGTTCTCAGTGTCTGAGGCTTCTCACTTAAGTGTCCAACAATAATCAGCCAGTATTGATGGATTCCAGTTGCCCTGAGACAGTTTCTCCATGACCGCAATGTCCTGGTTAAACCTTTCACTGTGCTCGTCACTGACAGCAGTGGGATTTGCAGGGAAGAAGTCTAAATGGGAATGCAGAAAATGAATCTTTAGTGACGCATTGCACTTCGTGGTTTTGTATGCGTGAAGCATGTTGTCAAGCAGCTCTGTAGTTGACAAGTAGACTTTCAACAACATCGTGGAGTGCCTTCCATGTGATTTTCTCCAGTCCCAACAGAAGTTCTTTGAATTGCCTGTCGTTGATGTCCTGTTTGATATGTGAACCAACAAAACTGCCTTCCTTAATCCTGGCATCAGTTATTCTGACTTGAATTATGAATTAAAATAAATATAGGCATTTCAAAAATATGGTGCATGATGGGGAACTCCCCTGGTGATTTTCATGATCAGCGGCCCAAATCTATAAAATACACCCAAAAGTATTTAGGAAGCAAAAGGTTTGTTGTCCAGTGCAATCAATGAGGTGCAAGGTAGATTGTGAGATCAAGAATCTAGCTATCGTCCTAAGAACCCATTTAATAGTCTTATAACAATGGGATAGAAGCTGTCCTTGAGCCAAGTGGTACACGCCTTCAGGCTTTTGCATCTTCTGCTCAATGGACGAGAGTACAAGAGAAAGCATCTAGCGTAGGACCAAATCTTTAGCATAGCGGGTGAAATGCCAAGCTTTGAGCTGGACGCTGTTCTTCCGCACTTGCTCTTGACAATCCGCTGAGCCAAGTGGAGAGCATTCCGTCGTACTCCTGACTTGTACGTCAGTCAACACACTCCAAAGTATTTGCTGTGACATCAAGTGAAACTCGGAACCTACTCATGCTTAGCCTACTGTTAGATCAGCGTAACACTTTAACGCCACTGTACCAATCCTCGAAAAGTCCGCTTGCCCTGTCAGCGCTGTTTTTATAATTGGCTCCCTCAGAGATGTTTATCAGTCTTCTGGCCTTCTGTTGAGGCTCAGAACAAGGAAATTTATCCAAAAGATTAAATGTGGGTTTTTTTGAAAGTCTATAAATGGAAAGTAAGATAGAGGATATCCATATTTGGAAAGTTTTCAGATTCTGAGGTGGGACTCCAGTGAATTGCATTATAATTCCAGGTCTGTAGTCAGTTCCACCCCTTCCACACACTAAAATATGCCTGCATCTACCACAGGGTCATAACACTTTAAATACGGGTATAACCAGAATGCTAGATAATCTTTTTGGTAAATTATTCCAGGTGGGTAAGAAAGATAAAGGGCTGGCTTCACTTATCACCTTCCAGCTCGCCTCCTTCACCACCCCCCCAACCATTTTATTCTGGTATCTTTCCCCCACCTTCCTTCCCAGTCCTGAAGAAGAACCTTAGCCCAAAATGTCGACAGTTTGTTCATTTCTATAGACGCTGCCTGACCTGCTGAGACCCTCCAGCGTTTGGAGTGTGTCGCTGCTTTGGATTTCCAACGTCTGCAGACTTTCTTGTGTTTATAGTGTCGAAGCTTGGCCAGGCACATGACCTCACAATCTACCAGGTTATCATCCTCACTACCTGCATTGCATTCTACGCACACCTACTGCACTTCATTCTGCATTATTATTGTTTTACCCTGCTCGAGCTCAATGCACTGTGTAATGGCTTGACTCCTCTGAACAGTATGCAAGACAAGCTTTTCACTGTCCCCCGGTACATCTGAGATAGTAAACCAATTCCAATACTATTTACCTCAATGAATCTCCCTGCGATTCCCCAAAACTTCTTGCCCGTCGCCAATTTGCCGTAGCGTCACGGCCCCGCCGATTCCCGGCCGGAGTCACCGGCGGAAGCAGGAAGGTTACAACATCGAGACGGCGGTGTTCACTGCTGCTGAAAGGCGACCCTTGAGTCGGGGGGGGGGGGGGGGGTGGGGGGAAGCACTCGAAAAAGCAACGCTGCGGATTGTGACACCGAGCTAGTCTCCCTCTCACCTGCAGCAGGAGCAATTGCTCCCTCCCTCTCCCCCCGGCTATTGAGTGCAAGAGCCAGCCTGAGACGTCAAAGCAATGGGACGGACAGTGATTTTTTTTTTTGTTCGACTCAAGATCACGGACTCTGGGGGCACGGTGGGTGGTGGGGGTTGGTGCTTCGCTGCTGCTTGTGTACGGGAGCACGGAGAGCGGGCTTTGGGGTCTAATGTTTTTCTGTCATTCATTCTTTGGGTTTTACTTTTTCTGTTTCGCGGATGTCCGTGTAGAGTAAGAATTTCAGGTTGTATATTGTATACAATATCTGTACCAGTGAAAGGCACAGGAATTCCTTCCGTTAGCTACAGAAAAGGTTGGATGTTGTGCCGATGTGCAAGCAAATGAAAAGTGGTGAGTTTTACTGTGAGGGATTGTGACAGGTCTACTGATTGTAATTAACACTGATCCAGGGGTGAAGCTGCATGCACCCGGGGACAGATTTTGCTTGGCACCAAATTATTTCCCAGGAGCTGCTTTTTCATACCACACTGCCTACAAACCTATTAAGAGTCTGGGTTAGCACTGCAGGCGTGTTCTTGTAATTGGCAAGTCGTGCCAACGTCCGAACATTGATCAGCAGGCAGTTGCGGGCATCAACTGTTACACAGTGTGGTCAGAGCAGTCTGCATTACCACCAGTGTTACAGTGGCATTGCAGAGTCACAGATCCTCTAACAAAATGGGATGAGCACACCCGGAATATTGCGACCATTTCTGGTCGGCCTCACCAGTTAATTAACTAATTACTTTATTGAGATGCAGCACGGAACAATCTAGAGTGAAGAAGGAATCATTGTTTGGCACTGGTCACCGATTCCAATTCTTGACCCATTTTAAAGCTGAACTCTTCGCGTAGCAGTTAGCGTGCTGCCCCCAGTAATGGATAAAAATTACGCAAGCCATTACCTTCCCATGTGGCCTTCTTCAGATGAGGATCAGAAGCAGGCCATTCAGCCCATCATGCCTGCTTCCCCAGAAGACCATAAGAGAATTAGGCCATTTGGCCCATCGAGTCTGCTCTGCCATATCATCATGGCTGATCCATTTCCCTCTCATTCCCAATCTCCTGCCTTCTCCACATATCCCTTCATGCTCTGACTAAACAAGAATCGTGTGGTCACGTGGTTAAGGCGTTCGTCTAGTGATCTGAAGGTTGCTAGTTTGAGCCTTGGTTGAGGCTGTGTGTTGTGACCTTGAGCAAGGCACTTAACCACACGTTGTTCTGCGACGACACTGGTGCCAGGCTGTATGGGTCCTAGTGCCCTTCCCTTGGACAACATTGGTGGCGTGGAGGGGGGAGACTTGCAGCTTGGGCAACTGCCAGTTTTCCATAAAAAAAAACCTTGCCCAGACTTGCACCCTGGAAACTTTCCAAGGTGCAAATCCATGGTCTATCAAGACTAACAGAGGCCTACAATCAAGAATCCATCAAGCTCTGCCTTAATTTTCATCCAATGACTAGGCCTCCTGTAGCAACGGATTCCACAGGTCCATCGCTCTCTGGCGAAGGGAATTCCTCTTCGTCTCGGTTCCAAATGGATGTCCCTTTATTCTGAGGCTGTACCCTTTGGAATTAGGTTCCCCCACTATAGGAAACATCCACTCGAGATGCCTTTCAACATTTGAAAGGTTTTCATCCAGCCATCATTCTTCTGAACTCCAGGGAGTAAAGGCCCCGAGCCAGCAAATGTCAAGCCTTTCAATCCCAGAATCCTTCTCAACCTCCTTTGAACCCTCTCCAATGTCAGCACACCCCTTCTTAGATAAGAGGCCCAAAACTGCTCACAATACTCCAAGTGAGACCTCGCCAGTGCTTTATAAAGCCTCAACATTACTGATCCTTGCCTTTATATTCTAGTCATGTCAGAATGAATGCTAACATTGCAGATGCGGTTAGGTTACAGAATGTTGCACGGTCCAAGAAAAGATCAAAAAGATTTAAAGATTAGCTTTATTTGTCACACGAACATCAAAACATAGTGAAGTGTGTTATTTGCATCAACAGCCCGAAGGAGATGCAAAGTGCAGTACCTGCCTACTCCCCCTCCCCCGATCAGGGTCAAGTGACGCCGGTGCACATGACAAGTCCTGGTTACGCGACCACTGACGCCAGGCAGACAATCTCTAAAGAGTATTGATAATGGCTGGCGTCACCCGTCTTGTAAAGACACTACCCAGAAGGCAATGGCAAACCACTTCTGCAGAAAAATTTACCAAAAATAACCATGGTCAAGAGACCATATTTACCCACGGCATGTAACGAAGGAATGAACTATGGCGCTGTCATATTTGCCTCCAATACCACCCCTGGCAGAACATTCCAGGCACCCATCATTCAGTGCAGGGGGAAAAAAATTGGCCTTCGCATCCCCTTTAAGCTTACTACCCCACCGCCACTTCCATGTACGCCCTCTGGGTATTAGACAGTTCAAGCCTGCGATAAAGATACTGGCTGTTTATCTATGCCTTCAATAATCTTATAAACTTCAATGAGGTCTCCTCCCTTGATATAAACTTCTCTCAGTTCTCCCATTACGCCTTCTCAGATGACTCCATGACACCCACATAAAGACTGCAGAGTTGCCCAACAACTTGGCTGCCCAGCTGATCCGGCCTTCTGTCAGCACTGCCGACTGGAGGTTGTTGCCGGCTTCAATAGCGGACCAATAGCGAGAGACGAGAGAGGGGGGGGGTCGTGACCTTTCTCCGCCACCACTCTGGATGGGAGGCCCAACCCGGTCATGGGCAATGTCACAAAGTGCACTTATGGGCAGAGCAGCCCAAAGTGAAAACATTCCCGTCTCTCTCCACACCCTGACAACTCGCTGCTAAACAAAGGAAGTGCAAGAGGAAGCCGTGACGGCCGTATCTTTCTGGAGCACATTTGCAAATGTGCTCTGGGCCTGGCATGGCACGAACCTTCAGTATCCAGAAAAACAAGACTGATAAGATTCTGTTGTTTTGCAAATACTGGTGATTAATTATTTTAAAAATTCAGCTTTTCCCACAAACTTCTAAATCTAAATTATATTAACTTTATATTAAAAGTCTCAAAACACACACACACACAATTCCATAAAACTGCATTTACATAGAACCTCTTGGAGATAAAGGGAGATTATAGAGTCTCAACAAATGCATACACAGAGCCAATTAAGATGTCCCTCATAACCTCCCCCTCCAAGAAGATCACATGCTCGTCGTTGGGTTCGGAGGCTTGTGTGCCTCAATGACCCAGAGAGCTACGTTGGCTGGAGTCGGGGCTTTATGCTTTGGCTCTTGATAGGGTCACCCATGCCAAACAGGTCAAAGGTTAAAGGCCAGTGGTCCACCGGTCCTCCAGGTTTGGGGGTTCAGCTCAGGGCTAACAACCCTGACCGGTAAAACAGTTACGGAAACAGCAATGAAGAATCCTTCTACATCTGAGTCTAACGGTATTCCCGAGTCTCCACCCGGGACTTACATGACTGACTGTACTGAAAACCGAGGGACAGCTACTGACACGATGAAGGAAGCCCAGAACACCTCTTGAGCTGGAGGAATTTCATTGCTGCCCGAAACCCCAGTGGGACAAGCGGCCATTAGCAAGTCAAAGCCCCCCTCCAAAGGGAACCAGCACACTACCACAGCCAGCAGAGCTGCGTCCTCACAGGTCCCGAGACGCAGGTTCAATTCTCACAATCCGCTCGTGACCACACGAGTTTCCTCTGCCTGCTTCGCTCACGCTCCTCCCAAAGACTTTAGGTTAAATGCCCCTGGAATGTGGGCGGGTGGCAGATGGCTGATGGGAATGTGGAGGGAACAGATTACAATGAAAATCATTGGGGAGGGGGTGAGGACAGAGTGGTTCTATGAGCCAGCATAGACTCAATGGGCCCAACAGCCTACAACGCTGTCAGGAAATATAGGAGAGAGGTGGAGAGGCTTAGCAAGGTCTTAGGTGCCCATGTGAAAGACACAGGGCATCTATTCTTCCCCCACTCCTGACCGCACGGGCAAATTAGAGCTTATTACTGCCAGAAACCCAGCGCTCCCATGAGCCACATTATCAGGTACCAGAGGCTCAATGGTAAAGCACTATCAGAAAGTGCAAACACAAGGGACGTCCCGTTTGCCCGTGGGGCTAGACTTCATTTAGTTTCCCCACCTCTCCTGAGAAACTTTTTTGTTTTCACCAGGGTAGAAAGGCAAGTTGAGCCTCCTCACTGACGGAGCTCCCCAACTTGCCCGTGCAGAGAAACAGATGGAACACTAGACTTCGATTCCCGAAATACTTGTAAAGTTCCTGGAATTTTACATCCGAAAAATAATTTGATTTATCAGGTCTTTGTAAAGCAATGGTCCCAGACACAACTGCTCTATGTGCTCGCAGTTCAGGAAAGTAGTGGGATTCCTTGAAATTGCTTGGCTCAAGCAGGCACCAGTCAAACGTGGCCCCATGATGAATACTTGGCTTCCTGCCTCCATTCTAGATGACTGATTCAGATTCAGTTCATTGTCATTTATAAACCACAAATACAATGCAGTTAAAAAATGAGACAACGTTCTCCGGAATGATATCATGAAAAAGCACAAAACAGACCACACAAGAAAAACCACATAACGTTTGGTAATCCCCAATCCAGAGTCCGGAGAGGCTGCTGCGTATCGATATCACGCTACCGTCTTAGCACGTTCCCCGGAAAGGAACTACAAACCCATCAGACAAACCTAAAGCTACAAGACCTACACAAAACCACATAGTTACATATAGTTATAGTTAACATATAGTTTCAGCAGTGCAGAAGATATCATAATTGATAAAAGACTAACTGACAAAGACCACAATTATAACACATAGTAGAACTGCTAGCATATTATAAGACGGGAGCAGAATCAGGCCATTTGGGCCCATTGAGCCTGCCAGCCCATTTGATCATGACCAATTTATTTTCCATCTCAAACCCATTCTCCCATTCTCCCCACAACCTCACCGAGAATCTATCCACCTCTGCCTCAAATGATTTGGCCTCCACTGCCGTCTGTGGCGATGAATTCTACAGATTCACCACCACCCTCTGGCGAAGGAAATTCCTCCTCGTCTCCGTTCTCAAGGAACATCCTTCTGCTTTGGGGGTGTGCCCTCTGTACCCAGTCTCTCCCCCTGTAGGAAACATCCTCACTACGCCCACTGTCTAGGACTTTCGATTGATGGCGCTCAGGTCAATTGGGACCGAGGGTAGATAATACACTTCAGGTCAATCACGGTTGATGTCGATGGCTCACCTTCCCTCCTTGGTGTCCCCAGTGCCGATTGTTGCGAGCGGTGGGTGCCCTGCTGACGCGTGCTCCCATTCCGAATGGAAGGGATGCTTGCTCTTAGAACCAAGTACCTTCAGTCAATTTCTCACACACACACACACACACTTACTTCTCAAGGTCAACCCATCACCCTCAACATCTTGGACCTGAATATCAACCACACTTTTAAAGGGCCCAGTCACTTTACACTGTTCCCACTACAGCAGGCACAGTCTTGGAAACCAGCCTTTCCTCCATCGACTATACCCCTTGCAGCCAACACTATCAAAGACCCCAGCCACCCTGGACACTCTTCCTTCTCTCCACCATCCATTGGGCAGAAGATACAAAAGCCTGAAGCATGTAACACCGGGCTCAAGGACAGCTTCTATCCAGCTGTTTTAATACTATTGAATGGTTCCCTAGTACAAGATAGGCTCTTGACCTCATTATTTTCAGCATTTCAGCCTTGCACCTTATTGATAGCCTCTTCCGGCATTCTGTGTAACACGCTGTTCTGCCCTCGGTTACTGCTTCGCCTTTGTACTATGTCAAAGCAGCAATGTGATGACGTGGCCCGGCCAGAAGGCAAGCTTAAAGTGAAAGCTTTTCACCATACCTCACTCGACAATAACAAACCAATCTGCCCGACGCCTCAAAGCTTTTCCATTGCTGACAAGGCGAGAGGGTGTCAGAACGTTCAGCATGTCCTTGGACGAGTGGCTCCCTGTCAACACTCAGGGATCTCATCATCGAAAGGTGGCTACTGCGCAGGATCGAAGTAAGCTGCAGAGAGTCATGAACTCAGTCAGCTCCATCATGGACACTAGCCTTCGTAATATCCTGGACATCTTCAAGGAGCAATGACTCAAGAAGGTGGTGACCATCATTAAGGACCCCCATCACCCAGGACATGCCCTCTTCTCATTGCTACCATCAGGGAGGAGGTACAGGAGCCTGAAGGCACACACTCAATGATTCAGGAACAGCTTCTTCCCCTCTGCCATCAGGGAAGAGGTACAGGAGCCTGAAGACACACACTCAACGATTCAGGAACAGCTTCTTCCCCTCTGCCATCAGGGAGGAGGTACAGGAGCCTGAAGACACACACTCAGCGATTCAGGAACAGCTTCTTCCCCTCTGCCATCAGGGAGGAGGTTCAGGAGCCTGAAGACACACACTCAATGATTCAGGAACAGCTTCTTCCCCTCTGCCATCAGGGAAGAGGTACAGGAGCCTGAAGACACACACTCAACGATTCAGAAACAGCTTCTTCCCCTCTGCCATCAGGGAAGAGGTACAGGAGCCTGAAGACACACACTCAACGATTCAGAAACAGCTTCTTCCCCTCTGCCATCAGGGAGGAGGTACAGGAGCCTGAAGACACACACTCAATGATTCAGGAACAGCTTCTTCCCCTCTGCCATCCACTTTCTGAATGGGTGTTGATCCCATGAACACTACCTCACTATACTTGTTTTTATTTCTATCTTTTCACTACTTTATTTAAATGTATATATATTTACTGAAATTCTCAGTTTTTCCCCGTTATACTGTACTGCTGCAGAGACAACAAATTTCACGACATATGCTGGTGATATTAAACCTGATTCTTTAGAGATTGTCTGCCTGGCGTCAGTGGTCACATAATCAGGACTTGTGATGTGCACCGGCTGCTCGATCATCCACCCTGATTTATATATTCACTGTGATGAATATATATCACTATGTACTACAGCTGCATAGCAACAAATTTCATGACATATGCCAGTGACATCACACCAGATTCTGATTCTGAGCTGGTACCCACGCACTCCCTGAACTATCTCTTCATCATCAGCACACTGACTGCAACATTGGCAAAAATGAATTCAACTGCTCAACCAATTTACTCTGACGGTACCTCCCAAACCTATCATTACTGTCGCTGAAGAGGACAAGGGCAGTGGGCACCTTGAGAACCATCACCTTGGGAGGAGCCCCCTCCCAGTCACAAAATAACCTCAACTTGAAAGTGCATCACTGTCCCTTTATCGTCACTGTGCCCAGGTTCTCGAACTCCCCGTTCAACAGCAGCAAGGGCCTACCTTTCCCAGAAGGACTGTGGTGGTTCTAGAAACTGGCTCACCCTCACCTTCTCAAAGACAGTATGTGGTCACATCCCACAAACAAATTTTGCCTACAAACAAGCACCTTGGCTTTTTGCTTCCACCAATAGGAAGCTTCAATGAAAAATAGGCTCTCAATCCAAAAAGCTCCAATTTACAACTACCCTTCCAACCTGAGCAATTCTCTGAACTGTGACTCGAACCTACAACATTTAATTCACACCATCAGCCAAGCCAGGGATACAATGAAAGCTCCAACAAAATCACATTAGTGCTCAAATGGGCGATATGACTGTCCAAGCTCATTTTGTTTTAGATGAGCTTCCTTGAACATTTCCTTTTTATCTGGTGAGTCACTGGCCACAAAGATATTGAAGCTCCAAGATCTCACGTCTAATATCTATTCCCAGTCTTTGACATCTGGCTCCTGCTTGGCAGATAATGTGCAACACAAAATGTTGGAGGAACTTGGCACTTCCGCTTGAAACTTCAGCTGCACCTTTTTTTTCCCCCTCCATGGATGCCGCCTGGCCCGCTGAGTTCTTCCAGCATTTTGTGTGTGTTGCTCGGATTTCCAGCATCTGCAGATTTTCTCTTGTTCGGGATTTGGTGCGACAATTGTCCGGTCTCAAAGCCCAACCGTAGTTTAGTAGAGTGCGTGTTACAGAGTCAGGCAAAGCCAGTTATGACCATCTACCCTGCCCAAAATGTGCAGAAACCATTCGTAAAGAGAACAGTTACATAAGGAGGCTCATTTATCCCTGTGGAAAATCAACATGCATACTCAGGAGGCAAGAATGGCAAAGACTGGTGGGGAAAGTTGCTGACTGGAATAACCCACTGATCCTATTCCTACTGTCCTGCTAGGGCTGCTTGCCAACTGCTAGAGATCAAACGCACCAGCTCTCTCTCAGTCCCCTCAACCTGTGCTTGCCGATTCACATAGGCTCCTGGTCCAAAAACTTGATTTTAAGCCCTCCCTTAGCTGTTAACCCTTTCTGCCTAGCAACCGTCTCTCTGCTCTTTCAGATCAGAAACCTTTTACATCCAACCAAACTAAAATCACTCCATTACTTTTAGTTGGGCCCTCAGAAGGACTACACTCGGGCATTCTGTCTCTACTGCTGTGCTTTAAAGATTATCCTTAATATTCTCTTCTCAGATCACACGATTGGCCAGGTACCCTGATAGCTCCCCAGAGTCAAGTTTTAGAATCATTGGTAAACAGCATGTATAATCTCACTCACCCTCACACCAAAATGATTCCACAACCTAGGGACTCATTTTCAAGGCCTCAACAACACATTCTCAGTATTATTTATTTACTTATTTATTATTATTGGTACAGTCTGGCTTCTTTTGCATACTGGTTGTCAGTCTTTGTATTTTTCGGTCATTCTTTTGTATTTTGTTGCTCTACAGTGAATGCCTGCAAGAAAATGAATCTCGGGGTGATACATGATGACATGCACACACCTTGATAACAAATTTACTTTGAACTTCGGGCTGCCTTGGCTATTCTATTGTTAAAGTGAGACTGCATAATTTCAGAATCAGGTTTATTATCACTGACATAGGTCGTGAAATTTGTTTTGTGGCAGCTGTGAAAAGCATAAAATATACTATAAATTATAATGATATACATTTAAATTAAAGTAGTGCATAAGGCGAGCAAAAGGGCGAGGTAGTGTTCATGGACCGTTAAGAAAGCTGATGGCGGAGGGAAAGAAGCTACTCCTAAAATGTTGAGTGTGTGAAATTCAAAGCAACGGTGCTGGACACTCATATCTTAGGAGATTTGGGGCCGGCAAGGAAATAGGAACATAAAGAGCTAAATAAGGAAGTGCTCTTTCAGTGGCTGGTGATTTCCCTTCAGACAAAATTATATTTTAAGTTTGTTGCAAACTGAGCTGCTTTCAAGAGGACTCGATTTGGTAGAGAAAAACTTGCTTTCTGTTACCATTAAGAGAATTTCTGTTAATGCCAAAGGCAAAGTGCCGGTAAAGTTCTGAAGGAATAGAAGCAGCAAGCCCAGTGCATCTTCTCCACCATCCAATATCACTGCTGGTCTTTTGCCTTGGCGCTATTTCCCTGCACTCATCTAACTACCTTGAAAAAAAATCCATCAGTCTGCCTTGAACCTCCCCAGAGAAGGAGTACTCACAACTGCCTTGGTTGGAGACCTCCTCCAAGTGAAGGCATCTCCCTTCATCTCAATAAGGGCCAACCTGTTATTCCAAGTCAAAGTCGAGCTCATTACCAAGTGCACAGGTCCAAGTTCAATGAACCCACTTGCAGGCCCATCACGAGCACATAATGTTTCACAAATAAAAACTAAGACATGTGCAGTTTTACAAGAAATAAACATTAAAACCAAGTCCATTGCAGTACAAATTGGAGATAATTGGCCATAATGTTGCTATACTGATGTGGTGACCAGGGTTGTGTCAGTTTATACAAGAACAGAGTGGCTGAGGGGAAGTATCTGTTCTTGAACCTGGTGGTGTGGGACTTCAGTACCATCTGACTGTTAATAGCTGCAAGATGGCTTGGGCCAGATAGTGGAGGATCTTTGATGATGGACGTTGCCTTCTTGAGAGAGAACCTCACATAGATAGTGTCTACGGTGGGTAGTTATGTGCCCATGATTTATTGGGGCCTGCTCTTCTCTGCAGCTTCTTTCGTAGAGAAGGCAGGAGAATAGGGTTGAGAGGGATAATAGGTGGGACAAATGGCCTAATTCTATTCCTATAATCTTGCGCTTTTATGCTCCTGCACAATCAGTAGTGAAACCAGGCAGGAAGTATCAACCTGCATCCATCTTGATAAGCTTCATTACTGGTCTCTTAATACCAAGGAGGTCATCGGTACATTCACTCTGCCCTGATCCACTACTGCAACCAAGTTCATACCTGACATAGGATACTGTAGATTTTGAAATATAAAGCCAAAAATAAAACTTGGAAGAATGCATGAAGGGTCTCAATCCAAAATAGCAACTGCCCATAGACGCTGCCCGACTTGCTGAGCTCCTCCGACATTTTGCAGATTTAACATAGAGTTCACTGATCAATTGTAGATATCTTGCTTTGGTTCCCAACTGGTATATTCCCACACCTTGACACGTTTACTGAAATTCAGGTATGCAAAATGCAAAAGAGAATGCCTTGCTCCACAGGAAAATGGTTCATGTAACCTCTGCCAAACCAAACCAAAATCAACTCATCTGCAAAGGTCAGGATTGGGGTGTTATGTTGACGTGTTATAAGATGTTGGGGAGGCCACGTTTGGAGTATCGTGTGCAGTTCTGATCACCTACCTATAGGAAAGCTATGAATAGGATTGAAAATCTACAAGGACATTGCTGTGACGAGGAACTTCGTTACAAGGAAAGGCTGTAAAGGTTAGACTGGAGCTTAGGAAAATAGAGAGCTAAGCTACAGGCAAATTCTAAGCAGTTTCTAGAGTAGGTTACATGGTCAGCACAACATTGTGGGCTGAAGGGCCTGTAATATGCTGTAAATTTCTGCTTATTCCCCGAAGCGTATGAGAATGAGGGAAGATATACAAAATTATGAGGGGTATAACTAGGGTAAATGCAAGCAGGCCTTTTGAATTCAGGTTGGGGCAGGCTTGAACTAGAGGTCGTAGGTTAAGGGTAAAAGGTGAAACGTTGAAGGGGAACTTCTTCATTCAGAGGGTGGTGAGTATGGAACGAGCCGCCAGCCAAAGTAGTGGATGTGGGTTTGATTGCAACATTTATAAGTTTGGGCGAGTAAATGGATGGGACGGCCATTGTCCAGGTGTGAGTCAATGGGAGTAGACAGATTAATATCACTAGACAGCAAAGATTTTGCTTCTTGCATACTTTTGGGTGTATCTTAAAGATTTTGGACTGCTGGTCATGAAAATCACCATTAAATTTCCCTACCACACACCATTTTTTTAAAAAAAATCCCCTATATTTGTTGTTTCAACTCATAATTCATGTCAGAATAACTGATACCAAGATTAATGAAGGCATTTTTTGCCCGTCCACAGATCAAAGAGGCCATCGGTGACAGGCAATTGAACGAGCTTCTAGTGGGACCTGAGAAAAATCGCACGGAAGGCTTTCAAGCATGTTGAAAATTTTCTTGGCAACGACAGAGCACCAAACTAGGTGCAGATGGTTGACAACATGCTTCGAGCACACAAAACCATGAAGTGAAACATGTCACTGAAGATTCATTTTCTGCATTCCCATTTAGACATCTTCCCTGCAAATCCTGGAGCTGACAGTGGTGAAAGGCTTCACCGTCATGGAGAAACAGGATCAGGGTAACTGGAATCCTTCAACATTGGCTGATTATTGTTGGACACTTAACTGAGAAGACTCAGACACCAGAGCAAATGAAAATTATCAACAAAACGTTTTTAGCCCAGTTGAAATATTGCAAAGTGCCAGCACCATGATGCATTATATTCAATAAACGTTAATATCTTGTTTCTTCAAATTCCCATGAGACAAGTAGTCTAAAATTATAGTTGCGTTCATCTCCGAGCCGTCTACGTTAAACAAAAAAAATTCTGAGCAAGCAACACTTTTAGAAAAATTTGGGTGTCCAGCGATATTTGGCACGAAATAGTTAGGGCAGAAGGGCCTGGTTCTAGTAGAGAGGTCCAGAGGTCTTTGCTGATGTCACAGAGCTCGAGGAAGAAAGAAAATAAAACAGCTTTCACCCTTCTCCTGCCTGTGCGTAAAGGGGCATGTTTGTGCACACCTTGCACAAGTACCATCAGGTCTGGCAATGATGCTGCCTACAGTTCAACAGCTGGCATTCATTCCTGCGTCACCAGCGAGAAAGCACAGAGCGGCTGTACGCGAGGGTCAGGGCCCGCCATTGAATGCAAGGCCACACGATAAAGGGGCCATTGTCTGGAGCGGGCTCCAGTGGTAAAAGCTGTTCGGGTCAGAGGTCAGGCTACGGGGTGAATTCATTCCTTTGTCGTAATGAACAGGATATACAGGTAACTAACACAAGACGGTACACGCAGGCACTCTCCCGTTCCTGATGAATCCGACTGGCAGCCTGACCAGATGCAGCAAACACTTGCCTGCGCCTGTCAGTGTCGACCCCCTTGATGAGTTCAGTGACATCGCGCAGCGGGGGCAAGTTGGTCTTCCAGAAACAAGTCACGTTGCTGGTTTAAGGGGAGGGGGGGGGGTTTAGAGGTTTCAGCGGGAATTTTGATCCCGAACCTGTGCGTGGCGCGGAAAATGCTGCATTACCTGTTCCCTCTGTGCCAATGCACCACGAATACCGCGGCAGCTCTGCTGTGGAAACGGGGACGGGGACGGGGGGGGGGGGGGGGGGTCGTTTCACTGCGGAGATTGCACCCACCAGTCAGTACACGGCCCCGTATTGTTCCTGGCAAGTAATGGCAGAAGGGAGGCAAATCCCCCCACTGCGGTGGCATTAGGGAAGGGAACCTGTACAGTCTGTAACCAGGATTTACACTGTCACAACGCTGTCAATCCGCATTGATCTAGAACCCGTTAGGGTCAGCCCGTCAACCCTTGCCCAATATATTTAATATCAACTGGATCTGCAAGACGGGTCGAATTAAAAGACGCCTAATGATGCAGAACGCCAAATATTTCAAAGTTATGTAAACATGCGACTTAATGAGATCAGTTTCTACTCTTACCCCCCCCCCCCGCCCTTCCCCACCAGACGAGGCAGCCACGGGAATGAGATAGCCCTCCCACCCAGAATGCGGACTTTACCCGCCCCCCCCCCAGCCGCACGGGAACGGGAAGCGAGCCCGCCGGCGAGCGCATCCGAGGCGGATCGATTCTGCCGGTTTCTCCGCAGAGGCAACGCGCGCTGCTCCAATGCAGCGGGGCCCAGTGAAAGCACTCCCGGTTAAGGTGAACACATACAGAGATCCAAATCAGCACACACTCATCTAAACCCCCCCCCCCCATCAACCCCCGGGGCAGACAGAAACAGAGAGAGTGTGTGTTGGGGTGGGGGGGGGGGGTCCGGAATCTGTCCTGATCCTTACCCAGCCCTTGGGAACCCTCTTCCAACGTTACAATACTTCAGAACGAGTTTGTTCTGAACACTTTTTTTCCCGGTGCAATCACTTGCCCGGGAACCGGAAGATTTTTTTTAAAAAAAGAGAAGGCTGCCGGCTCTTTAACCCCTGTACCGGCCCTCAACAAGTGCCGAGACACCTGAGAGGGGCAGCTAGCTGCATCTGCCCCTCCACCCCCCCCCCCGCCCCAGATCTCTTTACTCTCCTTCTCCCACCACCCCACCCCCCGGCACTTCTCCTCCCTGTCTGTCTGTCCCCACCTGTTCTTCTTGTACCTTTGGCCAGGAACATAACACGCACACACGGACAGACAGAACTCTTAACTTCCAGCACCTTTCCTACCTTTCAAGCTGCAAGTCCCGGAGCGGGTCCCGCCGCGTTAAACTCCCGTGAGTAGTGCGCTCGCAGCCCTGAGTCCAATTCTCCCTCCCCTGCTCGTAAAAAAGTGTGTGTGTGTGTGTGTGTGTGGGTGGATTCGCCCATCACACACTCCCCCGTCCAACATACGAGAAGAATGCGCCTCGCAACAATGAAAGGTGAATGCGTGCGAAAGCGACAGCCTCCTGAGGCGGTGACGTCAGCCCATGCCCATGTATGGAGCGCTCGATTCACATTTTGCCTCGAGTGGCCTCGAGGTTTGGGGCAGGTCGCTCCAGCGGGCAGAACGAGGACTGAAACAACATTCAGGTTTCAGGAATTACCGCAGGAAGCAGCCGGGGCTGGTCGGGCTGAGGGAGGAGGGACAACTTCCAAGTCCCAGTCTTAAAGAGTTCTCACGCCATTGTCCCTCGGAACACTTTTAAGTGCAGACTCCAGCCCCCCCCCCTCTCTCTCGCCTCCCCCATCCCCCTTGTAGGGAAGAGAAAATCTCATTCATTCCTGCTCCCCGCATAAAAGCCACAGGGGCTCCCGACTCCGCTGCGATTCTTTACTTCCATAAAGTCAGAGCGAACACAGAGTATTTTTTTTCCCCCTGCGGTCACTTTTTTACACGTTGCGTTGAAATGTCTCACCCTGCTTTGGGGCGGACACTTAAACTCTGCTGAACTTTTAAGGCCGGCTCGTTCTGATGACTTAGACTCGGCCGTAACCCGGGTTAGCCCCAGTGGATGTTAATGCCCCCCCCCCACCCCGTCATCCGCCCGTTTCCCGGGAATCAGCAGAATTTCTCAGCGGAAGGCGGGGTAGGGTTACTTAAAGAGATACTCGCGGCCGCAGGAATTTGCCTAATCCTACAGGAATCACACGCGGCGGCCGTAAATCCTCAACAACGCCCCCCCCCACCCCAACTCCGGCCGATCAAGGCGCCTTGGCTGCCAGGATACAGACCTTTCAGCGCTAGCTACTTTGAGCCGGCCTCTGCAGACCTGCGTTAAAGAATGAGCGCTCCGGTGTCGCAGGCACGTTCAGCAGACTGCGTAGAAATGTTAGCGTTAGAGAACAAAATGTCAGCGCTGGGGTCCCATTCCCGGTGTCAACCGGCTCCCCAACTTTCTCCTCCTCCTCGATGCCGTAGAATTCAGTCCCGGCGCTGAATTAGACAGCCGGAGTCATAAAACGCCGCATAAAAATCAGCCCACTCGGCCCAACTCATCCATACTAGCCAAATTGCCCGATTCCGCTAATCCCGTTTCAGAATCGGGTGTAATGTCACCGGCATTTGTTCAGTACAATGCAATACGTAACAATAGAGAAAATGTGAATAGTTCAATAAGTAGTGGAAAGAAAACAGAAATTTAAAAAAAAGTAGTGAGGTAGTGTTTATGGGTTCAATGTCCACTCGGAAACTGAATGGCAGAAGGGAAGAAGCTATTCCTGATTTTTTTGATTATGTGTCTTCAGGGGCCCCTGTACATCCATCATGATGGTAGCAATGAGAACAAGGCATGAACTGGGTGCTGTGGGTCCGCTTTGCCTGTGTTTAGCCCACATATCTATAAACAAGCACCATATACTTGTTCGAATGTGGCAATTGTACCTGCTTCCTGCAGCTCGTTCCAAAAATGCACCACCCAATGTGAGAGAGAAGAAAAATCACTCAGATCCCCTTAAAAAAATTTCCCTTTAACCTTCAATCATTGGAACATATACCAAATGCTGGAGGAACTCAGCGGGTCAGGTAGCATCTAGGGAAATGAATGAACAGTCAAAGTTTTGGGCCAAGACCCTTCCTCAGGTCTGGAAAGGAAGGGGGGGGGGAATGACAGAATAAAGAAAAAGGTTGGAGGGGAAGAGGGGAAAGAGGCTAGCTGGAAGATGAGAGGTGAAGCCAGGTGGGTGGGAAAGGTCAAGGGCTGGAGAAGATGGAATCTGGAAGGAGAGAAGAGTGAACTGCAGGAGGAAGGAAAGGAGGAGGGGGGAGGCAGGTGAAGAGAAGAGCAAAGAGGCTGGGGTAGGGAATAGAAGAGGAAAAGGGGGGGGGAGTTTTTTTACCTGAAGGAGGAATTGATGTACATTCAATTAGGTTGGAGGCTGCCTAGTCGGAAGATGAGGAGTTGCTTCTGCACCCTGAGAGTGGTCTCATCGTGGCCAAAGAAGGGGCCATGGACTAACATGCCGGAATGGGAATAGGAATTAAAATGTGTGGCACTGGGAAATTCCGCTTTCAGCAGGTGGAGCGGAGGTGCAGTTTCCCCAATTTCCGTTGGGTTTCGGCAACGTGGAGGAAAGCACATCGGGAGCACCAGGTACACTGGACCAGGGGTGCCCAACCTCTTTTATACCAAGAACCAAAGCAGTACTATTAATCCCGCTTGGGATCATTTTTATATTTTAGATGGATTTTATTTATTTACTTATGTATTGAGATACAGTGCAGACTAGATCCTTACGGCCCTTCAAGCCGTGCTGCACAGCGACTCACCAACCACGGGACTCTTTACTATAACCAATTGACCTACCAACCGGTATGTCTTTGGACTGTGGGAGGAAACCGTAGCACCCGGAGGAAACCTGTGCAATCGTGAGGAGAGCGTACAAACTCCTTTCAGGCAGTGGCGGGAATTGAACCCCGGTCACTGGCACCGCAAAGCGTTATCCTGACCCGTGCCACCCGATCAGCAATCTCTGCCAGGATAGAAACCAAATTGCGGGTGTTGGAAAATTGAAATAGAATGCAGGGAACACATTGTAAGCCATCTGTGGAAAGGGAAATGTGGATCCAGAGTAGGTAAGAGGTCAGAGAGAGGGGACAAGGTGGATTGGGAATTCTGAAGATGGGAGAAAGGTTCTGAGGTCTGAGGGGAGGTTATTTGCCAACGAAATGGGTATAAAGTTACATAAGTGACCAAGACATATTAGGCTCTGCATTATGTGAGATGGAGACCTTGCCCTTTAATGAGTACCAATTGTTTGGGATCAGAGACGGGAAGATGCAAAGGAATGGTGAAAATCAGTAATTGTTTCATTATTAACATTCCTGCTAATTTTTTTTTACAGTTGAGCAGACTATTGCTCTGAGCAGGAAATTCTAACATGGCCTGAAAACTGCACGGTACTTTAAATGTTTTTTTCACCTTAAGATGTTTTGACTGGACGGCATTGGCAATTAGAGGGCCAACAGTACTTAACAATGGTCTACTGACTTCCATTCTGTGTGTACTGTTACAAGTTGTAACAGGAATGTCACTTGAAACACCGACAATTTAAATATGTTGAAGTGCTAAAACGTTTCAAAGTAAAGGTTGTGGTACATGTATTATTTAGAAAATGTATGGATTATATTCATTAACACAGAATTAATTCCAGAGTATTTCACGATTATATTAACATAGATTTCAAAATTGTATTGACAAAATTTCAGCTGCGTGGCAAGAAAGGCTATGTGCGTGGGAGCATTTCAATTACTGCGTGGTCGCGCACCTGTGCAGCTCGGAGAGAACAGTGACTGTCATGTGTACTGAGATACAGTGAGTCATCCATACAGATAATTTCAAAACTCGAGCACATTGAAGTAGCACAAAGAGGAAAGCAGAAATTCAATACGGTGTTCCAGTTACAGAGAAAGTATATTGCATTTAGAGAAAAATATCCAAAAGCCTTGACGAGATAGTCTGTGAGATTATGACATTATCTCTGTACTACAAGATGCCCATTTGAGAATCTTATGATGCAGCTACAAAGAAGACGCAATAGGGGCTATACTTCATTAGGAGTTTGAGAAGATTTGACATTTCTCCAAAAACTCTTGAAAGTTTCTGCAGATGTACCGTGGAGAGCATTCTAACTGGCTGCATCACCGTCTGGTCTGGAGGGGGCGGCTACTGCACAGGATCGAAGTAAGCTACAGAGAGTTGTAAACTCAGCTCCACCATGGGCACTAGCCTCCACAGTATCCAGGACATCTTCAAGAAGCGATGCCTCAAAAAGGCAGTATCCATCATTAAAAACCCTGTCACCCAGGTCATGTCTTGTTAGACCTTAAGACCATAAAACATAAGAGTAGAATTATTAGGCCCATTGAATCTGCTCCGCCATTTAAGCGTGGCTAGTCCATTTTTTTCCCTTCCTCATCCCCACTCCCCGACCTTCTCCCCATAACTTCTGATGCTGTGTCCAATCAAGAACCTATCGAGCTCTGACTTAAGTACACCCATAAACTTGGCCTCCACAGCAACCTGTAGTAATAAATTCCACAAATTCGCCACCCTCTAGCTAAAGAAATTTCTCTACATCCTTGTTTTAAATGGGCATTGCTCTATCTTGAGGCTGTGCCCTCTTGTCCTAGACTCCCTCACCATGGGAAACATCCTTTCCACATCTACTCTGTATAGGCCTTTCAACATTCAAAGGGTTTCAATGAGATCCCCCCTCATCCTGCTAAATTCCAGTGAGTACAGACCCAGAGCTATCAAATATTCCTCATATGATAACACTGACATTCCCAGAATCATCCTTGTGAACTTCCTCTGAACCCTCTCCAATGCCAGCACATCTTTTCGAAGATAAGGAGCCAAAACTGTTCACAATACTCAAAGTGAGGCTTCACTCGTGCCTAATAAAGCCTCAGCATCACATCCCTGCTCTTGTATTCTAGACCTCTTGAAATGAACGCCTACATTGTATTTGCCTTCCTCACCACCGACCCAACCTGCAAGTTAACCTTTAGAGTGTCTGCACAAGGACTCCCAAGTCCCTTTGCATCTCATATTTTTTTGGATTTTCTCCCCATTTAGAAAATTGTCTGCACATTTATTTCTTCTACCTAAGTGTATGACCTTGCATTTTCCAACATTGTATTTCATTTGCCCCTTTCTTGCCCATTCTCCTAATCTGTCTAAGTCTTTCTGCAGCTGACATGTTTCTTCAACACTATCTGCCCTTCTTTGTCCCAGTCTTTGTATCATCTGCAAACTTGAGAACAAAGACATCTATTCCATCACCTAAATCATTGATATACAGCATAAAAAGAAGCGGTCCCAACACTGACCCCTGTGGAACACCACTAGTCACTGGCAACCAACCAGAAAAGGATCCTTTTATTCTCACTCATTGCCTCCTACCAATCAGCCAATGCTCTAACCATGCCAGCAACTTTCCTGTGATACCATGGGCTCTTAGTTTGGTAGCAGCCTCACGTGTGGCACCTTGTCAAAGGCCTTCTGAAAGTTCAAATATACAACATCTACTGCATCTCCTTTATCTATCCACTTGTAATCTCCTCAAAGAATTCCAACAGGTTCATCAGGCAAGATTTTTCCTTAAGGAAACCGTGCTGACTTTGTCCTGATTTGTCCTTTGTTATCAAGTACTCCACAACCTCATCCTTAACAATTGACTCCAACGTCTTCCCAACCACTGATGTCAGGCTAACTGGTCTATAATTCCCTTTCTGCTGCCTTCCTCCTTTCTTAAAGGGGGTGTTCTCATTGCCACCGTCAGGAAGGAGGTACAGAAGCCTGAAGGCACATATTCAATGATTCAGGAACAGCTTCTTCCGTCTGTCATCCGATTTCTGAATGGACGTTGAACCCATGAACACTACCTCCTTTTTTTTATGTGTTGGCACTATTTCTATTTTAATACACACACACAAAAAAACCGACACATACATACATACATACATACATATATATATATATCAATCAGTATTGAGACCACTTCTTACCACCAATAGGAGAAGATCACACTCGACTCAAGTGATCACAACACTGATACTAGCAACTTCTCATTTTTTACTTCCTTACACATCACTAACCCTCCTTATATAGAAAGACATCTTTCTATAGCACCTATTCCATCCTTTTCAGGATGATCCCAGGCACTTTGCAGACAATAAAACGTAATCCCTGGTGTACTGTAGGAGGTTTACCAGTAACATTGGTCTTTCGTGTGCCCTTTCTTGCTGTGATTCTGAGTTTGTCTGTCAGTTCAGCTCCCAGCATTGTTTCCCAGATTGAGGCCATTGTTTTATGAGGAAAGGTTGACCGCGCTGTCCAGAATTAGCCAAATAAAGAGGAGGCACCAGACTCTGCAGGGGTTTCAGAGGGTGGATGTTATAATGATGTTTCCCCTGGTGACAGGAACCAGAACTAAGAATCATTGTGTCAGAATAAAAAGAAGCCCAATGAAAAAAATTAGAAGAATTTATTCCCTCAGAGAGCCGTGCATCTTTGGAATTCTTTGTGGATGCTGAATCACTGTTCAAGTTTGGTTGACTCCGAGAGCTCGGACCTTAACTGCCAGTGCCAGGCAGAAAGTGCAGCAGAGGCCCCTACACGATCGGCCCAAGTTCTTACTGAATGGCAGAGAAGTTGGGTTAAGGGTGAAAGTTTTAGGGTAACATGGGGGGAAGCTTCAATCAGAGGGTGGTGAAAGTGTGGAATGAGCTGCCAGCACAAGTGGTGCACATGAGCTCAATTTCGATGTTTAAGAGAAGTTTGAAGAGGTACATGGATGGGAGGGGTATGGAGGAGTACGGGCAATAGGAGTAGATAGTTTAACTGGCTGGGCATGGACTAGATGGGCCAAAGGGCCTGTTTATGTGCTGTACTTTTCTATGACTCTATGACTTCTATGTCTCAGTTACAGAGGAGTAGGGGAGGTTCACCAGGTTGATTCCAGAGATGAGGTGGTTAGGCTATGAGGAGAGATTGAGTCGCCTGGGACTGTACCTGCTGGAATTCAGAAGAATGAGAGGAGATCTTATAGAAATATATAAAATTATGAAAGGGGTAGATAAGATGGAGGCAGGAAAGTTGTTTCCACTGATAGGTGAGACTAGAACTAGGGAACGTACCCTCAAGATTTGGGCAAATAGATTTAGGACGGAGATGAGGAGGAAATGCTTTTCCCAGAGAGTGGTGAATCTGTGGAATTCTCTGCCCAATGAAGCAGTGGAGGCTACCTCAGTAAATATACTTAAGACAAGGTTGGATAGATTTTTACATAGTTGGGCAATTGAGGATTATGGGAAAAGGCAGGTAGGTGGAGATGAGTCCATGGCCAGATCAGCCATGATCTTATTCAATGGCGGGGCAGGCTCGACGGGCCAGATGGCCAACTCCTGCTCCTATTTCTGATGTTTTTAAGTTCAAGGGGTTGCTTTGGATCAAGGGCCTCCCATTAGAACTGGCAAAGTTACGGGTTCATAGGTTCATCGAGCAAGGAAGAGGCTGATAGCTTCTTGATTAGTCAGGGCGTGAAAGGTTACAGAGAGAAGGCTGGTGAATGGAGTTGAGAGAGAAATGGATCAGCCATGATGAAATGACGGAACAAGCTTGGTTGGCCTAATGGCCTAACACTGCTCCTATGAACTTTAGTCCAACTCACCTCTGCTGACCAGGATGCCCACTGAAGTTGATACCATTTGTCTGCTTTGACCCATACCATTTCAATCCCATCCACTCCTTGAAGCTGTCCAAATGTTGTTTGGTCTTTGTAATAGTACCTACCTCTGCTACCTCCTCTGGCAGCTTGTTCCATATATCTACCATCCTCTCAGTTCCCCTTTAAATCATTTCCCTCTGACTTTAAACCTCCATTTAGACGTATACGCCTTGAGAAAAACATGAGCTGTCTACCTCACCTATGGCCCTCGTGATCTTACTGAGCTCATCCCTCACCCTTGCTTGCTCCACAGAAAAATGTCGCCGCCTGTCCAAACTTGTTCTAACCCAACCCCTCTAGTCCCGTCAAGTTTTTTTTGTCATTTACAAGTATACCGTCAAATGAGACAACACCCCTCTGGCTACAAACAAGAGAAAATCTGCAGATGCTAGAAATCCAAGTAAAACGCACAAAATACTGAAGGGACTCGGCAGGCCAGGCAGTATCTTTGGGAAAGAGCACAGTCGACGTTTCGGGCCCGGACCCTTCAGCAGGACTCCTGTCCAAAGGCCCTGCCGAGAGGTCTCGGCCCAAATTGTCGACTCTACTTTTTACCAGGTGCTGTCTGGCCTGCTGAGTCCCTCCAGAAGTTTGTGTGTGTTACAACACTTGTCCAGACCAGGGTGTAAAGCATAACACATGTATTATACACAATGACTTATGAAAGTAAGGATAAAATCTGCAGATGGATTACACATAAATAAACAGACTGAAGTGCATAGATTAAATATTGTAAGGTACAGAACACTTTGAATGCGATGTGACGGGGAGATCAAAACCCTAACAGCCTGCGGGAAGAAGCTGTTACCTGGCCTGACAGCTCTTGTCTTTATGCATTGGAGCCTCCTGACAGTCAAAGAAGATGCTGGACGGATGGGTGGGATCCTGAATAATACTAAGGGCCCTGCGTATGCAGCGGTCCCGATAAATGTCCCTGATGGATAATAGAGGGACCTCCTTGATTCTCTCAACTGTTCTCACAGTTCTTTCTAGGGAGTTCCAGCCTGATGCTCAGCTACTCCCATACAAGATAGTGATCAGTATAGGCGACATCATTGTGAATTTTTCCTACACCCCTTCCTGCTTAGAGATAAACATTTAAAGGGGAAAGAGGCCAGAAGTGGAGAGAGTGAGCAATTTCATGTTCCTGGGGGGTCAGTATTTCTGAGGATCTAACCTGGGGCCAACATTTCGATGCAGCTACAAAGAGGGCAAAACAACGGCTATATGTCATTAGGAGTTTGAGGAGTTTTCTTATGTCACCTAAAACACTCGCAAACTTCTACCGATGTACCATGAAGAGCACTCGAACTGGCTGCATCACTGCCTGGTTTGGGGGTGGTGGGGGGGGGGGGGTGGACTGCACAGGATCGAAATAAGCTGCAGTGAGTTGTACACTTAGTCAGCTCCATCACGGGCACCAGCCTTCGTAGTATCCGGGACATCTTCAAGGTGTAGTGCCTCAAAAAAGCATTCACCAACGACAGCAGAACATTAAACCAACAAATTCCCCACTCAAAGCCTCTTGGCCTCTCAGTATTCCCTTCAGGCCTTGCTTAAAACTGACCTCTTCCATCAAGCCTAGTCGGTTTTGTTTGTTAAAGCTTCAGTGAAATGTCCGGGATATCTTCCAATTCAACAGGGCGAGGGAATTGAGGGTTGTTTTTGTTGCGATTGATGTAAGAAGATATCGTTACTGATTAGAGAACAGAGTGTTAGTCCTGGTTTGGTTCAGGGCTCTCTCTCTCATGTATCATGGCTTACAGAGGGATCTGGACCAGTTGGGAAAATGGGCTGGAAAATGGCAGATGGAATTTGACGCAGATGAGAGAGACTCGCTGCACTTTGGCAGGACCAACCCTAATGCTAGGGCACTGAGGAGTGCGGTAGAACAAAGGGATCAGGGAATACAGGTCCATAATTCATTGAAAGAGGCATCACAAGTAGATAGTCAAGTCAAGTCGCGTTTTGTTGTCATTTCGACCACAAACTGCTGGTACAGTACACAGTAAAAACGAAACAACGTTCCTCCAGGACCCTGGTGCTACATGAAACAACACAAAACTACACTAGACTATGTGAGACAACTCAAGGCTACACTAGACTACTTAAAACAACACAAAAACTACACTAGACTACAGACCTGCACAGGACTACATGAAGTGCACAAAATAGTGCAGGGCAGTGCAATAATTAATTAATTAATTAATGATAAACAAGACGGTAGGCACAGTAGAGGGAAAATTTCAATATAATATAATGGGTTGTAAAGAAAGCTTTTGGCACATTGGACTTCAGAAATCAAAGTTTTGAGTACAGGAAAGGTGATGTTATGTTGAAGCTGTATAAGATGTTGGTGAGTCGGTGTGTGCAGTTTTGGTCACCTACCTACAGGAAAGATGTAAATGAAGTTGAAAGAGTGCAGAGAAACTTTACAACAATGTTGCTGAGTCTGCAGGACCTGAGTTATGTGGAAAGATTGAACAGCTTAGGATTTTTTTCCTTAGAACATGGGAGAGCGAGATGAGATTTGATAGAGCTATACAAAATTATGAGGAGTACAGATCAAATAAATGCTTTTTTCACTGAGGTTGGGTGGGACCTCAACCAGAGGTCATGGGTGAAGGGTGAACAGTGAAGCGTTTAAAGGGAACTTGAGGAGAAACCTCTTCACTCAGAGGGATGTGAGAGTGTGGAATGAGCTGCCAGCACGATTTCAACGTTTAAGAGAAGTTCGAATGGGCACGTGGATGGTAGGGGTATGGAGGGCTGTGGTCCGGGTGCAAGTCATATATAACCATATAACAATCACAGCACGGAAACAGGCCATCTCAGCCCTCCTAGTCCGTGCTGAACTCTTAATCTCACCTAGTCCCACCTACCCGCACTCAGCCCATAACCCTCCACTCCTTTCCTGTCCATATACCTATCCAATTTTACCTTAAATGACACAACTGAACTGGCCTCTACTACTTCTACAGGAAGCTCATTCCACACAGCTATCACTCTCTGAGTAAAGAAATACCCCTCGTGTTTCCCTTAAACTTCTGCCCCCTAACTCTCAAATCATATCCTCTCGTTTGAATCTCCCCTACTCTCAATGGAAACAGCCTATTCACGTCAACTCTATCTATCCCTCTCAAAATTTTAAATACCTCGATCAAATCCCCCCTCAACCTTCTACGCTCCAATGAATAGAGACCTAACTTGTTCAACCTTTCTCTGTAACTTAAGGGCTGAAACTCAGGTAACATCCTAGTAAATTGTCTCTGCACTCTCTCTAATTTATTGATATCTTTCCTATAATTCGGTGACCAGAACTGCACACAATATTCTAAATTTGGCCTTACCAATGCCTTGTACAATTTTAACATTACATTCCAACTTCTGTACTCAATGCTTTGATTTATAAAGGCCAGCGTTCCAAAAGCCTTCTTCACCACCCTATCTACATGAGACTGCACCTTCAGGGAACTATGCACTGTTATTCCTAGATCTCTCTGTTCCTCTGCATTCCGCAATGCCCTACCATTTACCCTGTATGTTCTATTTGGATTATTCCTGCCAAAATGTAGAACCTCACACTTCTCAGCATTAAACTCCATCTGCCAACGTTCAGCCCATTCTTCTAACCGGCATAAATCTCCCTGCAAGCTTTGAAAACCCACCTCATTATCCACAACACCTCCTACCTTAGTATCATCGGCATACTTACTAATCCAATTTACCACCTCATCATCCAGATCATTTATGTATATTACAAACAACATTGGGCCCAAAACAGATCCCTGAGGCACCCCGCTAGTCACCGGCCTCCATCCCGATAAACAATTATCCACCACTTCTCTCTGGCTTCTCCCATCTAGCCACTGTTGAATCCATTTTATTACTCCAGCATTAATACCTAACGACTGAACCTTCTTAACTAACTTTCCATGTGGAACTTTGTCAAAGGCTTTGCTGAAGTCCATATAGACTACATCCACTGCCTTACCCTCGTCAACATTCCTCGTAACTTCTTCAAAAAATTCAATAAGGTTTGTCAAACATGACCTTCCACGCACAAATCCATGCTGGCTACTCCTAATCAGATCCTGTGTATCCAGATAATTATTAATACTATCTCTAAGAATACTTTCCATTAATTTACCCACCACTGATGTCAAACTGACAGGTCTATAATTGCTAGGCTTACTTCTAGAACCCTTCTTAAACAATGGAACCACATGAGCAATATGCCCATCCTCCGGCACAATCCCCGTTTCTAATGACATCTTAAAGATCTCCGTCAGAGCTCCTGCTATTTCTACACAAAATTCCCTCAAGGTCCTGGGGAATATCCTGTCAGGACCCAGAGATTTATCCACTTTTAAATTTCTTAAAAGCGCCAGAACTTCCACCTCTTCAATTGTCATAGGTTCCATAACTTCCTTACTTGTTTCCCACACCTTACACAAGTCGATGGGAGTAGGTGGATTAAATGGTTTGGCATGGACTAGATGGGCCGAAGGGCCAGATTCAGTGCTGGACTTTTCTATGATGATTCTGTCTCTGAGTCAGAAGATCATGGAACTAGGTCCCACGCCTGACACTTCAACACAATGACCTGGGCTTACCGGAAGGGTTTTACCAGGATGCTGCCTGATTTAGAGGGCAGGTGCCATCACAAGAGGCCGGATTAACTTCAGTTGTTTTCTCTGGAGCACCAGAGGCTGAGGGGGGATCTGACAGAAGTCTATAAGATCATGAGAGGCATAGATAGAGTAAACAGAGGGTGTCTGCTTCCCAGGGTTGAAATGCCTAATACCAAAGGGCATCCATTGAGAGGGGTAGGTTCAAGGAAATTGTGAGGGGTAAATAGTTTACTCAGAGAGGGTGGATGCTTGGAATGCTCTGCCTGATATGGCAGTTGATGCACCATCAACAACTCTCTCTGAGACGTGAAGGCGAGATATCGGCTTTTATTGACTGGAAGAAGGAACCTGCAGTGGTTGACCACCATACTACATCCTGGAGACTGAGAGGCTGGGCTCAGGCCTCAATCGCCTTTATACAGGGGTCTGTGGGAGGAGCCACAGGAGTAGTCAGCAGGGGGCGTGTCCACAGGGGTATGTGGGAGGAGCCACAGGAGCAGTCAGCAGGGGGGCGTGTCCACAGGGGTATGTGGGAGGAGCCACAGGAGCAGTCAGCAGGGGGCATGTCCACAGGGGTCTGTGGTAGGGTCCACAGGAGCAGTCAGCAGGGGGGCGAGTCCACAGGGGTCTGTGGGAGGAGCCACAGGAGCAGTCAGCAGGGGGCGTGTCCACAGGGGTCTGTGGTCAGGGCATGAAAGGATATGGGTGATGCACCATCAATAACTCACTCTGAGACGTAAAGGCGAGCTATCGGCTTTTATTGACTGGAAGAAGAAACAAGCAGTGGTTGACCACCTTACTACATCCTGGAGACTGAGAGGCCGGGCTCAGGCCTCAATCGCCTTTATACCGGGGTCTGTGGGAGGAGCCACAGGAGCAGTCAGCAGGGGGGCATGTCCAGACAGGTATATGTAGTTCACCACAGCAGTAGAGGCAAATAACGTGAGAGTTTTAAGAGATGTTTAGATAGGCACATGGATGTGAGGGAGATGGAGGGATATGGACATGGTGCAGGGAGGAGGGATTGGTATTTGGGTATTTTTGATTTGTATTTTAGCTGGTTCAGCACAGCATTGCAATGGCCCGTTCCCGTGCTGTACTAGGAAAAGGTGCTGGTCTTTTGAACGTGATGTTAAGCAACTCCCCACCTACAGTGGGGAATGATGTATTAGAAAAGCACAGAGTTATCACCGACAATGATTATCCCCCACTCGTCATTACTCCGGTCGTTGTGACCTTATAGTTTGTGGCACTCAGTGTGTTCAAGCCGCCTGCTGTGTTTTTTCCATTACAACAGTGACCACATTACAAAAGTTCCCCATTTCATGTGAGGTACTTCAGGATATTCTGAAAGGGTCATCAAATTTGCTTTAGAAATGCAAGCATTTCTTTCAAAATGCCGTAATCAAGTGGGCATGCTCATGGGTAGGCCCATCAATCAATGAGCTCGATACCAAGTCCTTAAACTGTCAGCATGGACAATCAGACTAAACAGTATTACTGTGTGCAGATAAATTCCACACGGCTGTCAACAGAGAGACATTCCAAAACCTCGGATTCCAAATCTCTCCCATTCAATAGGATGAAGAGGCAGCATGCTTTCATTTCAAAACAAATCGGTTTGCACGCAGGATTAAGGCTGCCCAGATCAATCCAGGATAATTTTCACTGGATTAATGCAGTATATTTATCGTTGTTCAGACACATCTCCCTACCCTAAACTACTTTCGGGCGAGCAACGCTCAAAGAGGCTCGACACTGGGAGACCTCCACCTGTCGTGAAGTTTCCATGCCTGAACAACTGTATCTTCTCTGCGAGAGCTTGCGTAACTACGTGCTTAGCCGCTAACAGCCGAAGAAACGTGAGCCAATAGAATTCAAAGGTCAACTGAAGGGGTAGCCAATCAGGACCGAGGCAAATGAATGGGGGGGGGGGAGTGCTATAAAAGTGTGTGCACTCCCAGAGAGAAACACCAACAACTCCGCACTGAGGATGTCACCTCGACTGGCGATGAAACGTCTGCAAACTAATTACCAAGCTCGTCAAACATCTCAGAAGGCTAAAGGCTGATGTATACTTGTGTGTTGCATCAACGCTGTAGGTACCGTGTACCCTACGCCGTGCCCTATGCCATAGGGTGACGTGCACCTCCCCAGAAAAATAACTCGCGCGTCACGGCGACGCAGACCGCAACAACAATGATTGGTCCGCTTGGTAGCATCGCATTTCCGGTCGCTTCTTCTCCGCCACGTCTGTAACTGATGCGAAATAGATGGACCAAATTGTTAAATCTACCTGCCGACATGTAAAAGTGTTTGAAATGCATTTCCTCGTCCACGTCTCTCACAAAGAAAATCAACACAGTGGCATAGAAACCCCACCGCCAGCTGGCGTTTTCGCGCACGCCAACGCATGCTCGCTACGGTGTAGAGCGATGCAGAAGTGAAAATCAGCGCTACGGCGCAGCCCGTACGCACAACTATAAATCAGCCTTTAGAAGACGTGTGCCTTCTGGGTGCAGCCCTGAGGACGACCCGATTCCTTGCTAATGCCGCCGACTGAAGCGTTGCGGGAGGTCAAAATATTGAGACAAGGCCGTCAGAGGCTTCTGCGCTCTCTGTCTTCCCCTCTGTCCCTCGATGACAAGAGACAGTTTGCTGATTCTCGGGTCGGGGGAACTCGGATAAGCAGCTCTACCGATTGTGACATAAAACAGCGAGCTGTTGGTCTCTTTCTGTGGTATCTCTCTTTCCTTGTGAGTGAGAGAGAGAGGGAGCCTTTTGAGATGTCGGCGTGTTGAAATAGCCAGGATTTTTGATGGATTCTAGATCACGGTTTCTGTGGGCTTGCATAGTGGGGGGAGGAGGGATGATTTGATGCCTTTGCTGCTGATTGTACGTGGGAGGGGAGGGGGCTTTGGGGTTCTAACATTTTTCTTTCATTCATTCTTTGGGGTTTTACCTGTTTCGTGGATGTCTGTGAAGAGTAAGAATTTCAGGTTGTATATTGTATACATTCTCCGACATTAAATCGAACCATTAAATCATTGACATAACCGTGTATAATTCTTCTACAGCTTCCCTGCTGTTTTTTTTTGTGTCCTTCAGCAATTCAAGATGGTTCTGCAACCATCTTTTCCACTTGTTCTGCAGTCTTTGAGAACCAGACTACTCCATTCTTTCAGAGCACCTAATATCCACACATTTATTGTGCTTTCTCTTGCATTGTTGCATTCCTCAAATGCCTTATCTTACACTTCTCTGGATAAAATCCTTTTAAACCAAAAGATACAAGAGCAGGATTAGGCCACTAAACCCATCGAGTCTACACTGCCATTCAATCCTGGCTGATATATTTTCCCGCTCGACCTCATTCTCTTGCCTTCTCCCTGCAACCTTTGAAGCCCCGACTAATCAAAAACCTATCAACCTCCATTTAAATACACTCAGTGAATTCCACAGATTCACCGCCCTTTGACTAAAATTCCTCCTCAGCTCAGTTCTCTAGGGATGTCCTTATCTTCTGAGGCTGTGTCTCCTGGTCCTGGACCTTCCCATTATTGGGAACATCTCCATGTCCACTTTTTCAACATTTAGTAGGTTTCAATGAGATCCCCACTCATTCTTCTCAACTCCAGCGAGGACAGGCCCAGAGCTCCTCCTTTTGCTATTGTTTCTGCCTAACTGCCTAAAATTAAAAGATTTTCTCTTTCTTATCACCGTTGCTTTGCATTGTGTGTGTGTGTGTGTGTGTGTGTGGGGCGGGGTGGATGTTACTGCACAGGATTGAGGTAAGCTGCAGAAAGCTGTAAACTTGTCCAGCTCCATCACAGGTACTAGCCTCAGTAGGATCCTGGACATCTTCAAGGAACGATGCCTCAGAAGGGTGGCATCCATCATTAAGGACCCCCATCAACCGGGTTGTTCTTGTTGAAGGAGGTACAGAAGCCTGAAGGCACACACTCAATGATTCAGAAACAGCTTCTTCCCCTTGGCCTTCCGATTCCTGATGGACGACTTCTGATAGAAAGTAGCACCACTTTGCTACTTGTAAATTTTCTCTTTTTGCATAACTTATTTAATTTAACTATCTAATGTGTGTGTGGGATAAACCATGTATACCTGTCTGGACATGCCCCCTCTGCTGAATGCTCCTGTGACTCCCCCACAGACCCCTGTATAAAGGTGATTGTGTCTCTGCTCCTCCCACAGTCATCCAGCATGGACGTGCTCCGTTTTACTGCTAATAAAATTGATGCACTATCAATAACTCCAAAAGACTGGAAGTAGAGAAAAGCTTTTATTAGCAGTAAAATGGAGCACGTCCATACTGGATGACTGTGGGAGGAGCAGAGACACAATCACCTTTATCCAGGGGTCTGTGGAGGAGTCACAGGAGCAGTCAGCAGAGGGGCGTGTCCAGACAGGTATACATGGTTTACCACAGGGTGGCCTCCATCGGTTGTAGTCGACCATGGGTACTGAGCCAATGGTAGTCGCTGGGAGTGGCTTCTCCAGGGCGCAAGCCAGGGCAGAGTTGATATGGAGATCTGTCAGTTGCCCGTGCAGTGGGACCCCCCCCCCCCCCATACTGATGGCAGGTCTAAAGGAACGACGAGAATCGATACAGTTTGGTGCCAGCAGCATCGCAGGAGTTGCCGTGCCGGTGCCGGGTACAGCAGTCAGCCGCCTTTAGGACTCCGACCTCGGATTTTTCCTCCTGGTTTACTCCCAAAGCCTTTCCCGTGAGCGAGTATAGCCGCAAGGCAGCGGAGGTTTGAAGTCGGAGTTTTCCCTCTCCTAGATGAGCTACTATCCGTAGGTAACAAGCCCCATCTGCCCGGAGCAACTGGTTTTAAGGCGCCAGTGGCCCGCCTTTGCCCCTTCTCCTGTCAGTGAGAGCTGCTCCATCAGGCATAAGAACTGTGCCACACGTGAATGCCAGGAGTTGGACTTGGTTGTCAGAGGCTGTTTGAGACGCACACTGTGAAGAGCATTTGTTTAGCAGTGGGAGCTCGTCCCCACTACCACCCTTCGGCTATGACTACCCTTGGAGCCATGGAGCCTAATGTATACAGTATATATTTTACTGTAATTCACAGTTTTCCCACTTTATTATGTATTGTATTGTACTGCTACAGAAAAGCCGAAAAAAATTTACAAGAAATGTTGGTGGTATTAAACCCAGTTCAAATTTTAATTATCGAGCACACAAGTAAACTAAGTCGCAGGTGAAAATATTCATGTAAAAGTAAAGGACCAATTTCTGAATGCTGTGGAGCTGTCCTGGTTACAGATCCCAGTTCCAAAAGCACCTCTCAGCAATTCTCCAATGAACAGCTTACCACCTTCCCTTCAATCCCATGGGATTTTGCTTTATAATGAGCCTGCTGCTTTGTCTAGGTCAGGGGTTCCATACCTGGAGTCCATGGACCCCTTGCGTAATGGTATTGGTCCGTGGTATTAAAACAGTTGGGTACCCCTGGTCTAAATTCCAGGAAGACATTAAACACATCGACAATTCGTGCTAACTTTGTAAAAGGTAGCCTATCGAGTCACATGACTTTCCCTTAGCAAGTCTGCAACGTCTGCCTTTGGGTAATCCGTGTCTTTCTAAAGTATGGCTTGCACAATCTTTTAAAGCCAGCTTCAGTCATTATGGCCACCAGTGTTAAACCAGCCGGCCTGTGGTTATTTGGTTCACTCTTCATTTTGAAACAGTAATATGGCAGCACGGTGGCGTAGTGGTTAGCACAACGCTTTACGGTACCGGCGACCCATGTTCAATTCCCGCCACTGCCTGTAAGGAGTTTGTATGTTCTCTCCCATGACCGCACGTGTTTCCCTTGGGTGCTCCGGTTTCCTCCCATGGTCCAAAGATGTGCGATTTGGTAGGTTAATTGGTCATTATAAATTGTCCCGGAATCAGGGGTTAGGAGGGCCTGATCCGCACTGTAGTAGGAACTTGACTCATGTTCATGAATCAATGATCGAGGCTTCTGGATAATAGCCCACTATGTCATCATACTGATGCTGGGGTGTAGATATGTCTCTACCAAAGGAGGTGTAAGGCGCTCCTTCCCTCCGCTAGCCTGAGAGTCACCCTTGGGCAAGGTGTAGCGCCTGCTTAGCCCCACGATTGGGGTCACTTAAAGCCATGGGAGCAGGTGATGGATGGTCGTATGAGCAGCTGGTGCACATCACAAGTCCTGGTTCTGTAACCACTGATGCCAGGCAGACAATCTTTCTGAAGAGTGGTGATAATGGCTGCGGGTCTCCCACCTTGTATAGACGCTGCCCAGAAGAAGCCAACGGCAAACCTTTTCTGTAGAAAAATTTGCCAAGGACTATCATGGTCTTAAAGACCGTAATCGCCTTCTTCATACAAAATGGCACATAATGATTATGTCATACGACATGGCACATAATGATTATGTCATATGGCGCATATATAATGGTGCTGATAACAACCTAATCGTAACATCACCATCACTCAAAAAATTTCCTGGCTGTGTCAGTGACAATAAATCTGAAGTCATTCTGTCGATTGTCAGAGGGTATCCTGTTTAAAGAAAGGAGTGAAAGAAAGGACTTTGATCAATAACAGCGCAGACAAAGGAATGCACGGATATGTGTTATTTGCACCAATACGTGGGCAGGTGGGGATTGGAGGAACGTAGAACCCACAGGCCGATGTTGGTTTGGATTAGTATAGCGGTCAATTCTAGCCTAACCAATTGTCACTTCTGACGACCCCCATGGGTTCGTTATACTTGTACGATGTACCCTCAGCTCCAATAATGACTTTTACAGAAGTCGAAGCTATGTATTCTGTCCTTTATTACAATTAGAAAACGTACAACCTTGAAGTGAAATTAAGTGTAATTGAGGGGTAAGCAAAAGATACGACATCTGTCAGCCCCAGTACTAAACAAAACTGCTGAGAACAAAGTACAAATATGTAACTAAACCCAACACTTTAACCACGCTCCCAGCCACATAACTAGTTACCATAATAAACACAGGATACAAAGAAGATGGAAAACAGACACACGGCTCCTATAACTTGCATCACGGTCAGTAGAGCCATCTCGGGCTGAAGAGCCTATTCCTGTACTGTATTCTTTAATGTTCTGTGACTAGTACCGACAGACAGACATACTTCATTGATCCCGAGGGAAATTGGGTTTCGTTACAGACGCACCAACCAAGAATCGTGTAGAAATATAGCAATATAAAACCATAAATAATTAAATAATAATAAGTTAATCATGCCAAGTGGAAATAAGTCCAGGACCAGCCTATTGGCTCAGGGTGTCTGACACTCCGAGGGAGGAGTTGTGAAGTTTGATGACCACAGGCAGGAATGACTTCCTATGACGCTCGGTTACATCTCGGTGGAATCGGTTACATCTCGGTGGAATGAGTCTCTGGCTGAACGTACTCCTGTGCCTAACCAGTACATTATGGAGTGGATGGGAGACATTGTCCAAGATGGCATGCAACTTGGACAGCATCCTCTTTTCAGACACCACCGTCAGGGAGTCCAGTTCCACCCCCACAACATCACTGGCCTTACGAGTGAGTTTGTTGATTCTGTTGGTGTCTGCTACCCTCAGCCTGCTGCCCCAGCACACAACAGCAAACATGATAGCACTGGCCACCACAGCCTCGTAGAACATCCTCAGCATCATCCGGCAGATGTTAAAGGACCTCAGTCTCCTCAGGAAATAGAGACGGCTCTGACCCTTCTTGTAGGCAGCCTCAGTACTTCAACCTCAGTAGGCATTCGATAAGGTGCCACATAGGAGATTGGTGAGTAAAATCAGAGCTCATGGCATTGGGGGCAGGGTTTCAACATGGATAGAAAACTGGTTGGCAGATAGAAAGCAAAGGGGAGCAGTGAATGGGTGTTTCTCAGACTGGCTGGAGGTGACTAGTGGGGTACCACAGGGCTCTGTATTGGGACCACAGCTCTTTACGATTTATGTCAACGATTTAGATGAGGGCATTGAAAACTATATCAGCAAGTTTGCTGACGATACTAAACTGGGTGGCAGTGTGACATGCAAAGAGGACGTTAGGAGAATACAGGGAGACTTGGATAGGCTGGGTGAGTGGGCAGATACTTGGCAGATGTCATTCAATGTGAATAAATGTGAAGTTATCCACTTTGGAAGCAGGAACAAGAGGGCAGAGTATTGTCTGAACGGTGTAGAGTTAGGTAAGGGAGAAATACTAAGAGACCTAGGAGTCCTAGTTCACCATTCAATGAAGGTGAATGAGGAAGTGCAACAGGCAGTGAAGAAGGCAAATGGAATGTTGGCCTTTATTACAAGGGGAATTGAGTACAAGAGCAAGGATGTCCTTTTGCATTTGTACAGGGCCCTGGTGAGACCACACCTGGAATATTGTGTACAGTTTTGGTCTCCAGGTTTGAGGAAGGACATTCTGGCAATTGAGGAAGTGCAGCGTAAATTCACTAGGTTAATTCCTGGGATGGCAGGGCTGTCTTACGCAGAGAGATTGGAGAGATTGGGCTTGTACACACTGGAATTGAGGAGATTGAGAGGGGATTTGATTGAAACATTTAAGATAATTAAAGGATTTGCTAGGATTGAGGCAGGAAATATGTTCCAGATGTTGGGAGAGTCCAGTACCAGAGGGCATGGATTGAGAATAAGAGGTCAGTTATTTAAAACAGAGTTGAGGAAGAACTTCTTCTCCCAGAGAGTTGTGGAGGTGTGGAATGCACTGCCTCGGAAGATGGTGGAGGCCAATTCTCTGGATGCTTTCAAGAAGGAGCTAGATAGATATCTGATGGATAGGGGAATCAAGGGATATGGGAACAAGGTAGGGACTGGGTATTGATAGTGAATGATCAGCCATGATCTCAGAATGGCGGTGCAGACTCGAGGGGCCGAATGGTCTACTTCTGCACCTATTGTCTATTGTCTATTGTCAGTGAACAATACCCCCATGGGTGACATCCTCAAAGTGGATCACAAAGCCACTCATTTCATGCCTTTTACAGTTTATTTTTATTTCAGATGTGGTTCTGCTATTGCTGGAGTCTGTGATCTACGTTATGGTGGCGTGTTTTTGGGCTGATCTGACGCTTCGCTGCCTCGGAGAGGGTACCACAAGGCGGAGCGCAAACTCATGATCTTTGATCTCGCCGATTAAAGTGCCGAGGCAGATTAAAATCATCAAGGCGGGTGTGGAAGATGAATTCAGCGCCATCTTCCAGCCTCTGGCTCGCTGCTACCAGAGGAAGGTGCCTGTGTCTGATGGCCTCTCTCTCCTTCTCACTCAAAGCTTCCGAAGGACGGTCCTTGCGTTCGAGTGACCTCTCCCTCCTCGATGCTGTTCGAGTGTGGCTCTGGGGCAACGTGGTTCGTGGATTGAGAACTCTAATTCCCGTACGACGAGTTCCTTGCTAGCTGGGGCAGTCTGAACACTGAGCCAAATAGAAATAAGCCTTTTCAGATTCAGATTCAGATCTTTTGATTTTGTTCCTCGTATCCTGTGTTTGCCGCTCGTTTTTGCGGCCAGTTGCGTGATTTGGTTTTCCTTACGTGTGGAGGAGGTTGATGTTTTTCCCCTTTTGAACAGGTTCCATGGTTGCCTATGCAGAAGATGAATCTCAGGGTTGTATACTGCATGCATACTTTGATAATAGATGGACTTTAAATCCTTTGAACCAACATCTTAAGGTGGAACTTGTCAAGAATAGCTCACATATTGTGTGTATTTCTCCTGGTTGATTAGATTATTCACTACTTAAAGTCAGAGGAAAATGGAAAATCCATTGAAGGTCATTGTGTATTAGTGCAGCCAAATTTAACAAATAACAGGTTGTGGAGTCTAATCCCATTATTTCTGCCAGATATATTAATTTTGATCAGTATAATGGGTTCATTAATTTTCTTACCTAAAGACCCACTTACTAAGATCCCTTACCATCTGTTCCCCCCTGCCCTCTGTTATCACCTCTTCTGCGAAAAGTCCCAATTTACGTTGAGCTAAGTTCCTTAATCCTCCGAGAGGACCACAACCTTGTCGTAGGGGCTTTGGAGGCTTGCATGCCCCAATGACCCGGAGAGTAATGTTGGCTGGAGTCAGGGCTTTATGCTTTGGCTCTTGGTAGGGTCGCCTATGCCAAACGGATCAAAAGATAGAGGCCAGACTAAATGCGGTCCACAGGGTGCTCCTCCAGGTTTGGGAGTTCAACTCAGGACCAACCCAAACTAGTAAAACAAAGTTGTTATGGGAACGACAATGGAGAATCCTTCTACATCTGAGTGCGATGATATTCCTTACTATCCACTAGTCACTTGCATGACTGACAGGAGTGAAAACCGAGAGGAAACTACTGACATGATGGAGGAAGCCCTAACACCATCAGAGATGGAGGACCTTCATTGCTGCCCTATATACTGTTACAAATCCCGTAACTGGAGAACTTACCAGAACTTAAAGATAGAGAGGCCCGTTGAAGTCTGATGTCACTATTTTCAAACGTTTTTATTTATAAAGGGACACAAAAGTAGGGTTAATACATACATTCAGATAGTGCACATCGTCAACACTCAATCTAAAGCGCGGGTATAGTAATACTCATCATTAAGTGAGCTCTGCTGATGTCTAGGGGTTAATAGATTGTCCGTTGGAAATATAAAAGTCACTCAGAAGGCTGCAGGCCTCAGCCCTTTGAAAATCGCTGGGTTTCACGTGGGGCGACCAAGAGAGAGAGATTGGGGAGAAGAGAAAGAACTTGTCGAGTCTTGATGAGGCTTCCGTGAAATCGGGGGAGCGTTGGTTTCCTCTCCCCGATGTTAGTTAAAAGCGGTTTTCTGTGATTCCAGCCACAAATTCCAATCCCGGAATCTAATGCACGTGGCTTCCTTCAGAATGGCTTCCCACTGCTGCGGGATCACTCTCTCGTGTCTTCTTGGTGCGTCTGAGGGGGCTGTCCCCCTGAGACTCTCCTTTATACTTCCTCACGGGGTCGCAGGTGTCAATCAGGTTGGGATGATGCAATCTCTCTCTCAACCAGCCCACCTTGCCCGAGGGCTTTTCACGTGGTCTCCATGAGACAATAGTTGCTGGCATCTTATTCTGTATCCCGGGTGGGACGAGCAATTTGGCACATCTCTCTCTCTCACTTCCTGGGTCTCCTGACCCCCCCCCCCCCCTTCGACGGGTGCTCTTGCGATTCTCACAAAGGAGGGGGGCTGGGATCATAACAATACCAACAGCATAACGGACAGTAAGTAACGTTCCTTAAGTTTGTTTTAGCTGGGGGTGGTAATGGGGACAAGCTCCCACTGCCTATTAAATGCTCCCAAAGCCAAAGAGTCTCAAATTGCCTCTGACAACCAAGTCCAGCTCATGACCTTCATGTCTGGCTTAGCTTCTAAGTCTGATGGAACTATTTCTACTGACAGGAGAAGGGGCAAAGGTGGGTTACAGACACCTTAAAACCCGTCGCTTTGGGCAGACGGGGCTCATCAGCCGTGGGTGGCAGCTCACCGAGGAGAAGGAAAACTCTGATCTCAAACCTCCGCTGCCTTGCGGCTATACCCACTCACGGGGAAGGTTTCGGGAGTAAACCCCAAGGGAAAAATCCAGAGCTGGAGTCCCTAAGGCAGTCCCATGTTGAGTTCAAAACTTACTGGAAACTCCTGCAACGCAACTGGTACCAAGCTGCGTCAGTCTCTGCCGTTCTTTTAGGCTCATCAGATGCGTGGAGAAAGGGGAGCTTGCTACATGGGCAGTAGTTTGCTCTCCATATCGTACTGCCCAGGCTTGCATATATAGGCAGCTAGGATGCAATATCCATGGTTGACCTTGACCGACGGAGACGTCACTCATGTTGGGCTAGAGTTGTCAGGGCACCTTTTTCTTGAGCAGGGAGGGCTTTTCAATCATCCAGGTATGGAGCCTTGGCCCTCAAGAGTCTAGCCTGCATACATCAACCCAATTAAATCACAGCCTGTCACTCACTCTATTAAACAGACCCATACTTGGCCACCTGACGCCAAGTATGGCTCTGTGTGACAGGGTGAGCAGCTGACTGACAGGTAACTGATGTAGCGTATACACTCTGTTGCCACTTTATTAGGTGCACCTGTACCCCCGCTTGTCAATGCAAATATCTAATCAGCCGATCATGCAGGAGCAACTCAATGCATAAAAGCATGCAGACGTGGTCAAGAGGTTCAGTTGTTGTTCAGACCAAACATCAGAATGGGGAAGAAATGTGATCTGAGTGACTCTGACTGTGGAATGATTGTTGGTGCCAGTTGGGGTGGTTTGAGTATCTCAGAAGCTCCTGATCTCTGGGATTTCCACGCACAACAGTCCCTAGAGCAGGGTTTCCCAATCTGGGGTCCACGGACCCCTCAGTTAGCTGTCCACCACATTAAAAATGGTTGGGAAACCCTGCTCTAGAGTTTACAGAGAATGATGCGAAAGGAAAAAAAAAACATCGAGTGAATGGCAGTTCTGAGGGTGGAAATGCTTTGGTAATGAGAGAGGTCAGAGGAGAATGGCCAGACTGGTTCAAGCTGACAGGAAAGTGACAATAATTCAAACAGCCACATGTTACAGCAGTGGTGTGCTGAATGCACAGCGTGTTGAACCATGAAGTGGATTGGCTACAGCAGCAGAAGATCACGAACATACACACTGTGGCCACCTTATTGGGTACAGGAGGTAACTAATAAAATGGCCACTACAAGCTATAGGCTCTAGCAGCCTATTATTTCACCAGAATGTATCACCTAGGTGTCCGTTAGGATTTCATCCGTAACGATGAAATATAAATGCCGAGATGGCATTACACACGCTTTCACAAATACACGAGGGGTGATTGATAAGCTTGTGGCCTAAGGTAGAAGGAGTAAATTTTAGAAAACCTAGCACATTTATTTTTCAACATAGTCCCCTCCTACATTTACGCACTTAGTCCAGCGGTCGTGGAGCATACGGATCTTGGACCTCCAGAAAGTGTCCACAGCAGGGGTGATTGATAAGTTTGTGGCCTAAGGTAGAAGGAGATGAGTTATACAGCTCTCGTTACATGCACAGCCAGTTCAACTCTTTGAGTAATTATGCAGAAAGTTTGACAATAATAACTCATCTCCTTCTACCTCAGGCCACAAACTTATCAATCACCCCTCTTAATTTCTTGTTGGGGAAATGTTGAGCCTAAATGTTGTAAAATTACATGTTGGGTTGAATTGATAGGCCCTGGGCTCTGTGTGGATTGTGTTGGGAGTGACTTTCCCTTCAGGCCAGACTCTGTACCAGGAGTAAATGCTTTATCAATTCTTTGCTGTACTGCGGGATAAACGGTAGGCTTTGATGGACTCCAGGTCAAGGTCTTTTTGGGGGCTTTTGCTAATGCTTGCATGCTGGGGGTGGGGCGGTGGAGGGTGGGTGCTTCTGCTTTTGCACGTGGGGGATGGGGAGAGTTGATGCCTCTACTTCTGCTTGTGTGTGGGGGGGGAGGGTTGCTTTGGGATTCTGATGTTTCTGTCGTTCATTCTGTGGGCTCTCTCTGTTTTGTAGATGGCTGTGAAGATTAAGAATTTCAGGTCGTACACTCTATTCACTCTCTGATATCAAATTGAACCATCTGAACCATTTTAAACTTTGAAAGATCTCACGGCATAGAGGGATGAGAGAAGTTTTAGTCCAGGCGCCACATACAAGACAGATGCTGTTAAAAGATGGAGAGACCACAGAACTTTTTATACTGCATTGAGAATTGCTTTTCTCCGGATGAAGCAAGCCCCAGATGTGTGGATGGTGGTGGGGGTAGGGGGCCACTCTGAGTTTAAATTAAGGAATGAAGCTGGGCATGTGAAAGGGGTTTCAATGGGAGTGCCTTTTGGTGTCAATGATCATACTTAGGCTTGATTTAGCCAAGTTCCGGAATAACTGGGTTGGGGCGAGGCCAATTTTCACTCGACTGAGAAGTGATTCAGCAAGCGTGGACAGGAAACAGCAGCTCGGTGATAAATCAGTCTCGGAAAAAAGGAGAGGCACTGAAGGAGAGTCATGGGGTTCAGAGTTAACGCTACCACAAAAGCTGTATTCAATGATAAGGGGCAGAGAGGGTAAGCTATAGCACGAAGGGAGTGTATATATGAGGCAGGAAGAGCTGAATGTGACAGGAAGACTGTAGGATTATGGGAATGAAATTAAATTAGTGAATTCAAGGAAAATCCAACAGGGTAATTAAAGAAGGAGATGGTCTATGGGGATAAGAACTGCAAAGGTATGTGAGGCCAAAGGATCTGGGTTAAGGTTATTAACAAATACACGAGGCCTTTCTTAACAGAATATGGACATGGTGTTGATGATGTGGTTAAAATGAAGGAATGTGAAATATTAGATGGGATAAACAGAGTTATAAATCATGTAGTAGGAAGTTTATCATTGACAAATAACAAGGTGAAGATGAAGTATATCTGTGCAGTTAAGAAGCAAGGGAGAGAACTGCAACTTTTTCACTACAGCTTTCCAAACCCAACTGGGTACAGGGGCTGGTTAAGTCACTGGGTACAGTATTGGGCACAAGTCTTAAGGCACATCTGTTGATCTATCTATAGCTAGGATGCCCAAGACTCTTGCACAAGACTGTAATTGTCAACGTGGAGCGAAGATCGAGATGGGAGCGAAGGATGTTGGTAATGGCAAGGGTAGAACGCCATGGAAGGGGTGTGTGACAGGTGGCAGAGGAGTGCCAGGGGTGGTGGGGAGGTTAGTGCGGGTACAGATACACCCAGTCCTGAGACACCATTACAGAAGTCTCTATATTGCTTCCCTCTCCCTTCCCCTTTTCCCAACCATGATTCCTCTCTCCCTGCCCCCTTCCCACTCTCAGTCCACAATGGAGACCTAGATCAGAGTACAGTTTATCATCACTCACATACGTCATGAAATTTGTTTATTTTGCGCCAATGCATAAAGCTACTACAGTGCTGTGCAAAAGACATAGGCATCCTAGCTCTCTCTCTTTATATAGATGCCTAAGACCTTTGCATAGTACTGCACAAATATTTATTTATTTATTTAGAGCTACCGTGTGGAACAGCTCCTCCTAGCCCAACGAGCTGCATCGCCCATCAACCCATCTATTTAATCCTAGCCTAATCACATAATAACTCACAATGACCAATTAACCTACCAACCAGTAAATCTTTGGACTGTGGGAGGAAACTGAAGCACCCAGTGGAAACCCACATGGTTCACGGAGGAGAAGGTACAGGATGCGCCACATTTGAACTCCAAACTCCATTGCCCTGAGCTGTAATAGCGTTGCGCTAACCATGTAGTTTAACAGAGGTCAATACGTTCTTGATTAGCAAGGGTGTCAAAGGTTATTGGGAGAAGGCAGGAAAATGGGGGCTGGAAGAAGAAATACATTGGCCATAATTGAATGGCGCTGAAAACTCTTTTGGCAAATTGCCTAATTCTGCTCCTGTGTCTTAAGATTTTACAATGATGGAATTGAAATTGGTTTATTATTGTACCATTTAAGAGACAATTAGATAGAACTGCATTGAAGGGAGATTAAGGGTTATGGGGAAAGGTAGGTGGAGTGGAGCCTGTAGCTAGATCAACCATGATATCACTGATACCAGATCAGGCTTGACTTCTTGTGTTCTTATGTTACACCTGTTGACTGGGATGCTGTTAAACCTGCACATTGTTTAGTAAAGAGTGGAAGGGATGAACTACTTAATTACAGGACAATCGGTTTGACTTGGTCGGCCGGGAATTCATTTAAAGGAACAGTACCAACTTTCATTTGGAAAGTCACAGATGAATCAGGGACAGGCAGCATGTGTTTAATAAAGGGAGGTTAGGGCTTGTCTAACTTGTTGGAATCTTTGAGGAATTAACAAGGAGGATCAATCAGAGCGGTGTAGTTAATGTAGTCGATAGAGTAGCCCACATCAAAGAGATGAAAGCCAATGGAATCCATGGGAGAGTGACAAGAGGATCTCATATTAGCTCAGTTGCAGAAGTCAAGGTCTGTGGTTGCAGGGATTCTGGTGCCTGGAAGGTTGTTCCCATCAAGGTTCCACAGCTCTCTGTCCATCATCCCTCGTTTTTTATCATTGTATTTATGATTGAGACTGAATTTTGAAGGATTATGAAAGAGTTTACGGATGATGCAAAACTTGGTGACATGGTTGAAGGTGAACTAGAAATGTTAACACAAAGTACACTGCAGATGCTGGGGTCAAATTAACACGTACAACATGCTGGAGGAACTCAGCAGGTTGGGCAGGATCCGTGGAAATGAGCAGTCATGAAACATTGCTACACAATTTGATAGGGCTGTTAAGAAAGTGTATCGTCTGTTGGCCTTCATTATCATTAGTCAGGGGATTGAATTTGAGAGCTGCAGCTCTATAAAACCCTGGTTAGACCACACTTGGTGTGTGGTGTTCAGTTCTGGTCGCTTCATTATAGGAAGGATGTGCAAGCTTTAGAGAGGGTGCAGGGGAGATTTACCAAGATAATACCCAGATTGGAGAGCATATCTTATGAGAAAAAGTTGAGCAAGCTAAGTATTTTCCTTTGGAGTAAAGGAGGATGAGAGGTGACTTGATAGAGGTGTATAAGATTATAAGAGGCATCGGTCGAGTGGACAGCCAGAGACTTTTTCCCAAGGCAGAAATGATGATGGGGCATCATTTTGTGGTGATAGGAGGAAAGTAGAGGGGGGAGGGGTTGCCAGAGGTAAGGCTTTTTCACAGAGATTGGTAGATGTGTGGAGTGTACTGTCAGGGGTGGTAGTAGAGACAGACACACTGGGGACATTTAAGAGACTCTTAGGTAAGCATATGGATGAAAGAGAAATGGAGGGCTATGTGAGGGGGAAGGGTTAGATGGACCTTAGAGTAGGTTAAAAAGTCAGCATAACATTGTGGGCCGAAGGGCTTGTACTGTGCTGCTTGATGTTTAGATTGCAGGAAGATTTAGAAGCTCTACTCAATTGGGCAGAATAATGGTGAGTGGAATTTAATTGCTGGGAAAATGGGGTAATGCATTCGAAGTGGTGTAACACAAGGACAGAAAATGTACAATATTGAACAGATTACTGAGTGATACAATCACCTTTGGGATCAGATCCCTGAAAGTAGCAGAATCAGTGAATAAGATAAAAATTAGGTGGCTATTTTCATTTATTAGCCAAGGCATTGAATATATAAGTGTGTGTGTGTGTGTGTGTGTGTTGGGGGGGGTGGGGGAGGATTGTTGGTTTGCCACAGTTGCATAAGACACCACCGGGCCACAGCTTGCTTAGAGCATCCAGCTCAATACAGGAAATCATCAGTGCACTGGAGAGGGCGCAGAGGAGATTTACGAGGATGATGGCCGAAGTGGAAAACTGTAGCTACGAGGCAAGATTTGATATGCTGAGGTTGTTTACTTTGGAAAAGAAGAGGCTGAGGGGAGGCTTAATTGGGGCATGGAAGAGGCCTTATTAGAATAAATAGTACAGATCTCTCAGCAGAGGAGTGAAGGAAAACGGATTTAAAGTAATTGCAAGGACGTGAGGGAAGGATCGTAAGACAAGGGAACAGAATTAGGCCATTCAACCCATTAGTCAATATCGCTGATTTATTTTCCCTCTCAACCGCATTCTCCTGTCTTCTCCCTTTGACGCCCTTACTAACCATGAATCAGCCTCTGCTTTATATACCTGATCAAAGGCCTCCATCGCTGTCTGTGGCGCAGCATCCCACAAGTTCACCACCCTCTGGCTAAAGGCATTCCTTCTCATCTCTGTTCGAAGGGGTTGTCCTTCCCAAGCAGGGGTTCCCAACCTTTTTGATGCCATGGGCCAACACCATTAAGCAAGGCGTACATGGACCCCAGTTTGGGAACCCCTGTCTAAAGGAAGAAAGATGCTTCAACCCAAAGGGTGGTAGGGGTGTGGAATTGCCCCTGACAATCTGATAGAGGCAGAAGCCTCAGGCCATTAGGCTTCTGAGCTTCCTCCTGCATTGCATTTGATGTGTCATTGGGTAATTTCTACTGTACCCTACAATATACAATTTATGCACTTTATTTATCTATTCATAATTCATTTTGTAGATTTAATTCTTACTTGCTGAAGTTATTGTGTGTTGTGTGTACTACTGTGCTTTGCACCGTGGTCTGGAGAAATGTCACATTGTTTGGCAGTTTACATGTATGTGTGTATGTGTGTTGGCACGTGGCCTAGTGGATAAGGCATTGGCCTAGTGATCTGAAGGTTCGAGCCTTAGCTGAGGCAGTGTGTTGTGTCCTTAAGCAAGGCACTTAACAACACATTGCACTGCGACGACACCGGTGCCAAGCTGCTTGGGTCCTAGTGCCCTTCCTTTGGACAACATCGGTGACGTGGAGAGGGGAAGGCCTGCAGCTTGGGCAACCGCCAGTCTCCCATACAACCCTGCCCAAGCCTGCGCCCTGGAAACCTTCCAAGGTGCAAATCCATGGTCTCACGAGACTAACGGAGGCCTAAAAAAAAAACTAAATTACATGTATGTAGTTAAATTACAGTAAACTTGACTTGACTTGAGACCCTTATTTAAAAACTACTTGCATGCAATGGAAGGGTAATGTTTCCTTGACTGAAGTTTCCATCAAGGAGGATTGTAGGATCTTGTAGACCACTTCAATCACATCACGTTCGCCGGAATGAGTTATTGTCATCTTTGATTTTGGAATGTGGGAGGAAACCAGAGCACCTGGAGGATGCCCGAGTGGCAATGGGAAGAGCAAACGCCATATGGACACTGGCAGGAATTGAATCTAGGTTTCTGGTGTAATAGTGTTACACTAACCGCCACGCTCCCGTTTTGCCACAGTTGTACCTGATCTGGCTTGGATCGTTTAACAGCACATACCAGGAATTGCTTGTACAGTTTGCCAAAATACACCCAGTGGCCACATTATTAGGGACACCTGCTCATTGCTGCAAAAAATCTAATCAGCCAATCATGTGGCAGCAGTTCAATGCATAGAAGCATGCAGGCATGGTCAAGAGGTTCAGTTGTTGTTCAGACCAAACATCAGAATGGGGAAGGAGTGTGGTCTAAGTGACTTTGTCTGTGGAATGATCTTTGGTGCCAGATGGGGTGGTTTGAGTATCTCAGAAACTGTTGGTCTCCTTTGATTTTTGACCTTGGATTTTACAGAGAACTGTGTGAAAAAAAGCAAATACCATCCAGTGAGCAGCAGTTTATGGGTGAAAAGGCCTTATTAATGAGAGCGGTCAGAGGAGAATGGCCTGACTGGGTTTAAGCTGACAGGAAGGCGACAGTAACTGAAGTAACCGCGTGTTACGCCAGTGCTGTGCAGAAGAGCATCTCTGAACGCACGACAAGTCCAACCTTGAAGTGGATGGGCTACAGCAGCAGAAGACCACAAACGTACACTTAGCGGCCACTTTATTAGGTTGAGAGGTACCTAGTAAAGTTTCCACTGAGGGTATGTAAAACTAACCCATTCTGCTCTCGGCAAACGCTCATGCAAGTTGGATTTACAGCGCACAGTTGGCAGACCAAACTCTGGTTGTCTTTGATGATGATGATTGATGATGATGATGATGATGATGATGATGTTGATGATGATGATGATGTCGATTCAGGCCTGAGAGGCCAGCGTTGGGCATTTTCACGCCTTACACGGCGGGAAACGAAAGACTGTGGGGCACGCCACTCCTCACACAGACATTTCGCGGTAGTTTTCTTTATTTTACAGGGTCGAGTTGCGAGCTCACCACTGGTGGCGCAGCGACATCAGCGCCGGAGCCCGGAACGGAGGTACCCGGGTTCGAATCCAGTCGGGCCGTTCCCGTGTACGCTTTCCATCCGTGCCGGGTTGAGCGCTGAGTGTTGTGGCTCTTCACTGCTGTGTAAGCCGGCACGCTAAGATCGATGGCAGACCCTGGGCGAATTCGTAGAACCCAAGTCAGTAAACTCAGCTCTGATGGGTCGATGGGGGTGAGCTGCTCGAGACAGGAATACAGGAAGTGTGAGTGGGAACTGTGAAGGACTGATCTGAGAATAGTTTCAGTGTTCTCAGTACAATATACAATGGGAGAATTTCCTTTCCTTTCTATGTCTGTGCAGCAGAGTGGGTGGAGCCTTGTGTTTTTTCATGTTATCAGTGACTCATGCTAGGTACTGGACCCCACAGCCAGAGGGAGAATAGGTATCTGCGAGCAGCGACTAATAAAATAGACAAGGAAACACATTCAAACTGTGAATCGGTGACTGTATAGAATCGCACAAAGGACCTTTGCTCTCAACCTATCTGGAGCGCTGTTGACTTTCGTGAGTTTAAAGCTCCCGCTAACACAAGAAGCACTTCCCTCCTCTCACCTCCCGGAAATGAACATAGGAACATAAGAAATAGGAGCAGGAGTAGGCCATCTGGCCCATCGAGCCTGCCCGGCCATTCAGTAAGATCAAGGCTGATCTGGGAAAATGCCGTCTTTAATTTAATCGACAAAGGATCATGAATGTTACAGGCTAGGCCAGTGCTTATGTACTATCTGAGATCTCATCCAAATCAACGTTAGTCTGGAGGACAGTTGAAGGCCCAGCGAGTTGGGCTGATGGCGCAGTGAGATCAGCACCGGGCTCAAGAATGGAGGTTCCCAAGTTCGATCCAGTGACAGGCCGGAGCGCATTCTCTACCCGTGCCGAGTTGATGTCGAGCTCGCAACTCGGCCTCGTTAAAAAAAAAACACTGCCGCCTCCAGTTTAAATTCCCACGTGGAATTATTGTGGAGGATCAAATACCCAAACTTGAAGTACATTTATTATCAAAGAATGTATAAATTATACAGCCTTGAGATCCGTCTGCTGACAGGCAGCCACAAAGCGAGAAGCTTGAAAGAACCCAATAAAAACTGAAAAACCAACACCCGATGCACAGACAAAGAGAAAAATAAACACAAATCACGCAAACAATAGAAACAAGCAACAGCATTCCGAACCAGACTGAGTCCGTGGGCCTGAATCCCGGAGCAGATGGAGTAGGCCCAAAGCCTCGGGCTCAGTTCATCACACAGCGGGGCAAATTGCCGCGAAGCTTGCAGTCGCTGGGTCTGGAGTCACCTGTAGGCTGGGCTGAGATGGGCTGACAGGCTTCCTTGCCTGAAGTCCATCTGGCGTAGAACTGCTTATCAGATTTCTGGTCCTCGGGTCCCAGTCCTCCCTTCTCTATCATGTGCATGTATGTTTCTGGGTATGTTTTGGTAACAAATGCCAAAATCACAATGTGACAATTCCCCTGTCTGTGTCTATTTTGTGTGGCGCAGTAGCATAGAGGTCAGCGTGATGTTTTACAGTGCCAGTAACCTGGGTTCTATTCCTGTCGCTGACTGTAAAGTGTGTGTGTGTGTGTGTGTGTGTGTGTGTGTGTGTGTGTGTTCTCCCTATGATCATGTAGACGTGTAGATTCTCTACGGGTGCTCTGGTTTCCTCCCACATTCCAAAAGTGCACAGGTTAGGGTTAGGGACTTGTGGGCATGCTATGTTGGTGCCAGAAGCTCAGTGACTTTTGGGGGGATGCCCCCAACACATCCTCGAACTGTATTGCTTGTTTGACACATTTCACAAGCGACACATTTCACCAAATGTTTCGATGTGCATTGACAAATAAAGAGCTAATCTTAAAGCGGAAGGTGATAGTAAGGGTGCCGAAGGTTATGGAGAGATGGCAGGATATCGGAGAATAAATCAGTCATCATAGAATGGCGGAGCCACAAGCTCATGTGTCTTGTGGTCTTCTTGGGTTCTTTCATTCTTATAGGCTCATCAGACAATAGACAATAGACAGTAGTTGCAGGAGTAGGCCATTCGGCGCCACCATTCACTGTGATCATGGCTGATCATACACAATCAATACCCCGTTCCTGCCCTCTCCCCATATCCCTTGACCCCACTATCTATAAGAGCTCTATCTAACTCTCTCTTGAGTGCATCCAGAGACTTGGCCTCCACTGCCTTCTGGGGCAGAGCATTCCACATATCCACCACTCTCTGGATGAAAAAGTTTTTCCGCATCTCTGTTCTAAATGGCCTACCCCTTATTCTTAAACTGTGGCCTCTAGTTCTGGACTCACCCATCAGCGGGAACATGCTTCCTGCCTCCAGCGTGTCCAATCCCTTAATAATCTTATATGTTTCAATCAGATCCCCTCTCATCCTTCTAAATTTCAGTGTATACAAGCCCAGTCGCTCCAATCTTTCAACATATGACAGTCCCGCCATTCCGGGAATTAACCTTGTGAACCTACGCTGCACTCCCTCAATAGCCAGAATGTCCTTCCTCAAATTTGGAGACCAAAACTGAACAGAATACTCCAGGTGGGGTCTCACCAGGGCCTCTTTACACTTATACTCAATTCCTCTTGTTATAAAGGCCAGCATGCCATTAGCTTTCTTCACTGCCTGCATGCTTGCTTTCATTGACTGATGTACAAGAACACCTAGATCTCGTTGTAATGTACAAGAACACCTAGATCTCGTTGATCAGACCGGTTTCCGTGGCATGAAGCGACTGGGAGTATGAGACTCCCCCCCAGATAGGATGCCAGCCTATCACGAAGTTAACCCCCAGCATTTTGCCAGTACCCATTTTCAGCTGGGTGGACTGGAGCAATGTGTGGTTAAGTGCCTTGCTCAAGGACACAACACACTGCCTCGGCTGGGGCTCGAACTCATGACCTCCAGACCGCTAGTCCAACGCCTTAACCACTTGGCCATACGCCACACTCTTGTGGATAGTGGTCAGAGAAATGTTAAAAACGTCAAAAATAAGAGAAAGGAACAATTATTACCTCTCAACCGTCAGGCTCTTGAACCAAAGGGGATAACTTCACTCACCTTCACTTGCCACATCATTGAAACGTTCCCACAACAAATAGACTTGCTTTCAAGGACTCTTCATCTCATGTTCTTGATATTTATTGCTTATTTATTATTACTGTTTATTTATTTCTCTTTCTTTTTGTATTTGCTCAGTTCTTTTTCTTTTGCACACTGGTTGTCTGCCCTTTCAGTGCGGTCTTTTATTGATTGCTTCTATTATTGAGTATGCCACAAGAAAATGCATCTCAGGCTGTATATGGAAACATATTTGTAGTTTGATAATAAATTTACTTTCAACTTTAGTTTTAACTAGCTTTAGATCCTGGAAATATAAAATATTCAGTACAGTATCAGGCACATATATATGCCTGTGGTGTCTAACACTTTTTCACAGTACTGTAGTAATTTTATGTGTTGCACTGTGCTGCTCTCACAAAAAAAATTTCATGACTTATGTGTGATGATAAACCTTATTTTGATATGGGTCTCTATTCTGCACTGAGAGTGGAAAGGGGACAGGGAGAGGGGAATCATGGTTGGGAAAAGGGGAGGGGAGAGGGAAGCACCAGAGAGACATTCTGAAATGATCAGTAAACCAATTGTTTGGAATCAAATGGCCTTGCCTGGTGTCTCAGGGCTGGGTGTGTCTGTATCCGGTCTACCCACCCCCCCGCCCCAACACTCCCTCTCTGCCAACTGGCCCACACCCCTCCCGTGGCACTCCACCCTCGCCATTCCCAACATTTTCGTTCTCAATAGATTTACAAACTTGCCCTCCGCTTCACGTTAACAAATACAGTGGTGTGTGTGTGTGTGTGAGAGAGAAAGACTGTATATCTAGTCAATCTTCAATGTTACCTCCTTCTCCAATAATGTTGTTCAGCATTCAGTACCTCTACCTACTTTGATATTGCAAATTAATAAATGATAAAGTGGCTATTCTCCGAGAGAGGACACAAACTTGTCATGGGGTTTGGATACTTGAGTGCCTCAATGATCTGGGGAGCTATGTTGACCGGAGTTAGGGCTTTATGCCAAACAGGTCAAAGGGTAGAGGTCAGACTAAGAGTGGTCCACTGGTCCTCCGGGTTCGGATGGTGGGGGGTTCAGCTCAGGTCTAACAACCCTGACTGGTCAAAACAAAACTGTTACAGAAACAGCAATGAGGAATCCTTCTACATCAGAGTCTGAGGGTATTCCTGAGTCTCCACCCGACTTGTGTGACCGACAGTGGTGAAAACCGAGTGGAAGCTGCTGACATGATGAAGGAAGCCCTGAACACTGCCAGAGATGGAGGATCTTCATTGCTGCCCTAAACGCCAGCGGCCTAACAGGAGGTAAGGTGAGTGGCCATGACATAATCTAGAATTCAGAATCAGACCACTCTGTGTTTCTGTCAAATTCTAGACGATGTCACGCATCCTGTTATTGTGGAATACTACACTGAGCTTGTGCACTTATATTTCTTAATATTGTTAATGACCTTTCAATCTAATCTTTGAATAAACACAGGGACTGAAATCTAATCATGCTACTCTCTTCCCTGTAAAAAGCTAATCAGGCAAACAGACAGACAGACATACTTTATTGATCCCGAGGGAAATTGGGTTTCGTTACAGCCGCACCAACCAAGAATAGTGAAGAAATACAGCAATATAAAACCATAAATAATTAAATAATAATAAGTTAATCATGCCAAGTGGAAATAAGTCCAGGACCAGCCTATTGACTCAGGGTGTCTGTGTGGTGAACTACACACCACACACCACGTGTCTGGACACGCCCCCTGCTGACTGCTCCTGTGGCTCCTCCCACAGACCCCTGTGGACACGCCCCCTGCTGACTGCTCCTGTGGCTCCTCCCACAGACCCCTGTGGACACGCCCCCTGCTGACTGCTCCTGTGGCTCCTCCCACAGGCCCCTGTGGACACGCCCCCTGCTGACTGCTCCTGTGGCTCCTCCCACAGACCCCTGTGGACAAGCCCCCTGCTGACTGCTCCTGTGGCTCCTCCCACAGACCCCTGTGGACACGCCCCCCTGCTGACTGCTCCTGTGGCTCCTCCCACAGACCCCTGTGGACACGCCCCCCTGCTGACTGCTCCTGTGGCTCCTCCCACAGACCCCTGTATAAAGGCGATTGAGGCCTGAGCCCGGCCTCTCAGTCTCCAGGATGTAGTATGGTGGTCACTCACTGCTGATTCCTTCTTCCAGTCAATAAAAGCCAATATCTCGCCTTTACGTCTCAGAGTGAGTTATTGATGGTGCATCAGTCTGACACTCCGAGGGAGGAGTTGTAAAGTTTGATGGCCACAGGTAAGAATGACTTCCTATGACGCTTGGTGGAATGAATCTCTGGCTGAATGTACTCCTGTGCCTAACCAGTACATTATGGAGTGGATGGGAGACATTGTCCAAGATGGCATGCAACTTGGACAGCATCCTCTTTTCAGACACCATCGTCAGAGAGTCCAGTTCCACCCCCACAACATCACTGACCTTACGAATGAGTTTGTTGATTCTGTTGGTGTCTGCTACCCTCAGCCTGCTGCCCCAGCACACAACAGCAAACATGATAGCACTGGCCACCACAGCCTTGTAGAACATCCTCAGCAACCAGTAATCTAACTGGGTGCATCACCCTTTGACGTGGGGGAGGATGGAACTACTGCACCGGGTCGATGTGAACCGCAGAGTGTTGTAAAATTAGTCTATCCATCGTGGGCACCAACCTCCAGAGTATTCCAGGACATTTTCAAGGAGAGATGCCTCAAAAAGGTGTCCTTCATTAAGGTCCTCCATCACTTAAGACATGCCCTCTGCTCATTGCTACCAATGGGGAGGAGGTACAGGAGCCTGAAGGCACACACTCAGTGATTCAGGAACAGCTTCTTCCTCTTTGTCATCCGATTTCTGAATGGACATTGAACCTATGAACACTACTTCACGACTTTTTTATTTCTATTTATGCGCTATTTATTTAACATATATATACTTACTGTAATTCACAGTTCTTTTCTCCCTGTTATTATGAATTGCATTGTACTGCTTCTGTGAAGACAACAAATTTCACAACCTGTGCTGGTGATATTAAACCTGATTCTGATTCCAATCTGACATTATAACATTCCTATTATATCTGCTTATCTGCTCCTACACCTCTGACAGCCGGTAAATCTACTTAGTTTAGCTTTAATTGTGTGTGTGCGCGTGTGTGGGTCTTTGCTTCAAGAGCTTGAGAAGGGCCTCAAGGCTTAACTGTGCGTCTAGGATCCCCCGAAAGTCTCTGGGCCTGAAGGTGTCAGCTTGGGGGAGAAAGGCAGGGACGGGCAAGCTCTGGAATTGTAAGTCTGCTCCTTTTATAATTTCTTTTTGAGATTGTGCGCTCATTAGTTACGGACAGGCCTCAACACTGCTTGGATTCCTGTGGGGACCATCCCTGGCCAAGATTTACACGTCACAGCACCCAGAGCACCTTCCGCATCCTGCCACCGGACATTGTCTAGGTCCTCCGTACCCAGTCGGTTCCCTTGCTGAATGGAGGGATGGGCCAGCCTGTGTAAACACACACTTGGCAGCGAGGCCAAGGCCATCTGAGGGGAAAATGTTTTGACACTGTAAGTAGCTGCAGTCAGGAATTTGCAGCTCACAGGGTGGTGGAAAGGACTACATCAACGCTGACACAACAGAGAACTGGATCACTGCTTGAGCGAGAAAAATTCTGATGATCTTGGAGTAGCTTAAATGGTCAGCAGAAAATCACAGCTTGAGTGTGCACTGCGCTGTACTGGTCGATGTTCTATGAATCAGAATCAGGATTAATATGACCGGAGTATGTCATGAAATTTGTTGCTATGTGGCAGCAGTACAATGCACTACATAATAATAGACAAAAAAACTGTGCATTACAGTAAGGAGGAATGTATTAGTTACATCACATGAGTAGTGCAAAAACACAAGATATAAAAAGTAGTGAGGTAGTGTTTAGGGGTTCAATGTCCATTCAGAAATCGGATGGCAGAGAGGAGGAAGCTGTTCCTGAATCGCTGAGTGTGTGCCGTCAGGCTTCTGTACCTCCTCCCTGATGGTAACAGTGAGAACAAGGCTTGTTCTGGATGAGGGGGGGGTCCTTAATGATGGATGCCACCTTCTTGAGTCATCGCTGCTTGAAGGTGTCTTGGATACGATGGAGGCTGGTGTCCATGATGGAGCAGACTGAGCTTACAACTCTCTGCAGTTTATTTCGATCCACCACCCCCCCATACCAGACGCTGACACGGCCAGCTAGAAAGCTCTCTGTGGTACATCTGTAGAAATTTGTGTCTTTGGTGATGTACCAAATCTCCTCGAGCTCCTAATCAAATATAGCCGCTGTGGTGCATTTTTTTTAGTAGCTGCATCAGTATGTTGGCTCCAGGATAGATCCTAGAGATCTTGACACCCAGCAGCTTGAAATTGCTCGCTCTCTCTACTTCTGATCCGTCTACGAGGACTAGTGTGTGTTCCCTCATCTTTACCCTTTCTGAAGTCCACAATCAGATTTCAATAGGTTCAACAGATACATTTAATGTCAGAGAAATGTATACAATATCTATCTCTGGAGACAGCCTATCCACCGACGTCTACTACAAACCTACAGACTCCCACAGCTACCTAGACTATTCCTCCTCCCACCCTGTCTCCTGCAAAAATGCTATCCCTTTCTCTCAATTCCTCCGCCTCCGCCTCATCTGCTCTCAGGATGAGGCCTTTCATTCTAGGACAAAGGAGATGTCTTCCTTTTTTAAAGAAAAGGGCTTCCCTTTGTCCACTATCAACTCTGCTCTCCATCGCGACTCCCGTATTTCACGCACCTCTGCCCTCACCCCATCCCCCTGCTAGCCCACCAGGGATGGAGTCCCCCTGGTCCTCACCTATCACCCTACCAGCCTACAGATCCAATGTATAATCCTCCGTAACTTACGCCACCTCCTACGGGATCCCACCACCAGACATATTTTCCCCTCCCCCCTACTCGGCTTTCCACAGGGATCGCTCCCTATGTGACTCCCTTGTCCATTCATACCCTCCATCCCTCCCCACCGACCTCTCTGGGCACTCATCCCTGCAAACGGAGGAAGTTCTACACCTGCCCCCACACTTCTTCCCTCACCACCATCCCAGGCCCCAGACAGTCCTTTCAGGTGAGGCACCACTTCACCTGCGAGTCAACTGGGGTGATATACCGTATCCGGTGCTCCCGATGTGGCCATTTATACATTGCGGAGACCCGCCGCAGACTGGGAGACCGTTTCGCCGAACACCGACGCTCAGTCCTCCAGCAGTGGCGGGATCTCCCTGTGGCCACACACTTCAATTCCACAGACCACTCCCACTTCGACATGTCTGTCCATGGCCTCCTCTACCGTCAAGATGAGGCCACACGCAGGTCGATGGAGCAATACCTTATCTCCCACCTGCCGGCATGAACATCCAACTCACAGATCTCCGTTGATACCCCTGCCCCTCCCCCCCTTACCCCATCCCTATCTATTATTTTAGTCTGGTTCTCTTTCTCTCTTTTTTCTCCCCTCACCATAATCTCCCCCCCAGCCCTACCTTTCTTTCTCTTTTATTTCCCATAATTCTCCACCTTCCCCCTAGCCCATTTCCCTCCAACCTATCACTTCCCAGCTCTCTACTTTATCCCTCCCCCCACTTCTTATCCCCCCTCGACCATCCCATGTTACTTCACTCCTGATGAAGGGTTTCGGCCCAAAACGTCGTCACTACCTCCTCCCATAGATGCTGTCTGGCCTGCTGAGTTCTGCCAGCATTTCGTGTTTTTTATTTATTTCCAGCATCTGCAGATTCACTTGTGATGCATCCCAAAATGCTTTTTCTTCACAGTAAGATTTTTGTTCTTACTGACTTTGAGTGCAAAGTTGTTGTCGCAACACCACTCGACCAGCTGATTTGTCTTGCTCCTGTACGCCTTCTTATCATCATCTGAAATTCTGGCAAGAGTAGTTGTGTCCTCAGCAAACTTAAATACTTATAGATCTATAAATTTATAGGTTTATGAATTTGTTTGTCTGGATTACACGGGGAATTTGCTCAGTTCAGAATGGCGGAACTGCCTCTTTCTTTCTCATAACCATTCCTTGATTTTATGATTCTGGTCCAATTACTCCGAATAAATCCACATCCAGGAACTAGAGGATGAACCTTCTTTGGTGAGGATACATGGAGGATGAAGATCACGTGGGAATGGAAGATAAAATATCAAAAAAAATCATGACTTTGATCGGCATTAGAGAGAAAGTGCAGAGCCTACAAAGGTTGTGTTGTGTAAACAGGAACACGAGGGGATTATCTCGCTCCTATACATTCACCCATGAAGGGCAGTCTTGTGCATCATCTCCAACCCCTGATTTGGAAAGTTGGAGGGGGGAGGCTGAAGATAAGAGGAAGACTCTGTGTAAATGCCTCATTTAACTTCCAAAGAACGGTGTCATCCGTCAAAAAGACTGATTTAATGATAGTGCTGGCGATATACGGTGGCACTTTGCAGGTAGCTCACACAAAACTTCTGGATATTCTACACAATATACTTCTTTAGAACTGTAGTCGTTCACTGAGTCTGTTGTATTTCTTTATGCTACTGGGAATGCCTGCAAGAAAATGAATCTCGGGGCAGTATTGTAATGTTGAATCAGGTTCGCAGGTCTGGCAAATGAAACAGAAAACACCGATTGTGAATGAGTATATTAACCATTTATTTACAAAGAGTAAAAATTCGACCACACATTCATGTTCCCCAGGTTACAGAAACTACAAAGCTGAATATTCAACAAATATACTTTTTTAAAAGTGCGTGCAGAGCATACCTTCCCAGCGGTCATGCACACCACTTTCCTTAAACAAAGGGAGAAAGGACAAACTGTTTTATACCTGGGATAGTCGAAACTGAACACCAGGCGGCTAACCAATGGAAAAAACAGCTGGAGTTTTAAACTAACCAATCAAGACAAAGCAACTTTTGACAGGTATAATGAGCCACTTTCCCCCACAGGACAAGAATATGGTGACACACACATACTTTGATAACAATTTTCCTTTGATCTTTGAACTTTGACAAATGTTGTTCCCCAACGTTATAAGGCAGAAGGTATGGTCCTTTGAGATAACCTCAAGTTTGAATACTGGAAAACCAATTGTAAATTCTATGGATAATTGGTTGTTAGAAGTGTCTTATATTTTTAATCATAAGCCAATGGGTGTGTTCTTCTTTCAGTTGTACTCTACAAGTATTTTAGATATTATGCAAAATGTTGCTTGTACATTGGAGGGAAATTATGATTGGTGGTAAGTATGGAACCATAAAACCATAAGATATAGGACCAGAATTAGGCCATTTGGCCCATCGAGTCTGCTCCACCATTTCACCATGGCTGATCCATTTTCCCTTTCAGCCCCAATCTCCTGTCTTCTCCCAGTATCCCTTCATGCCTCGACTAATCAAGAATCTGTCAACCTCTGCCTTAAGTACACCCAATAACTTATATTCCGTAGCCACCTGTGGTAATGAATTCCACAGATTCACCACACTCTGGCTAATGAAATTCCTCCTCATTTCCATTCTTATTGGACATCCCTCTATTCTGAGACTGTCCTCTGGTAGACTCCCGTACCATAGGAAGCATCCTCTCTAAATCCACTCTATCAAGGCCTTTCAACATTTGATAGACCAGTGAGATCTCCAACCCCCCCCCCCCATTCTTCTAAATTCCAGTGAGTACAGGCCCAGAACCATCAAATGCTCCTCATATTCCAGGATCATTCTCATGAATTATCTCTAATGTCACTACATAAGGGGCCCAAAACCGCTCACAATACTCCAAGAGAGGCCTCATAAAGTGTACCTTATAAAGCCTCAACATTACATTCTTGCTCTTATATTCTAGTCCTCTTGAAATTAATATAGTTAAATAATGACAGAAGTAGGTTTATTTACTCAGTGCTGCCAAGAATCGTGGTAGAGGCATATACATTAGGGTCATTTGAGACACATGGGAGATAGAAAAATTCAGGGCTATGTGGGAAGAGAAGAACCGTTTAAAAGGTTGGCACAGCATTGTGGGCCGAAGGGCCTGTACTGCTCTATGTTCTAACCCTAAATGTTAAATAAACCCTGTAACCAAATTATCTTTGCTGACATTCAAAGTTCAAAGTTGAACGTACATTTATTATCAAAATATCTGTGAAGTATACAACTCTGAGATTTGTTTTCCCACAGACAGCCACGAAACAAAGAAAACCGCGGAACCCGTTCAAAGAAAAACACCAAACCACCCCCCCAACCCAAAAAACCCCCCAAATAATTCACGCAAACGGCAACAAGAAAGAACGATCAGGAGCACAGAATATAAAAACACAAGGTTGAAAGAGACCAACCGAGTTACAGTCCAATTTACAAACCGCAGAACCAGAAGTTCAGTAGCATCGAGGGAGGGAGGGAGAGAGAGAGAGAGACCATCTGAATGCTAGGGCCTTCTTTCAGGAACTACCTCTGGTAAATAATTACCAGGTGTAGTTGGAGCAATTATTCTACAGATTAATGTCATTTCTCTTGATCCTATACTAAGTAACAAAAAGAAGGAAACAGAATATTTGTACACTGAAGAAAATAGAAGAGATGAGATTCTGATGAAAGATTTATTGATTTATTGAGATACAGTGTGGACTAGGCCCTTCCAGTCTCCTGAGCCATGCCACCCAGTAATCCCCCAATTTAACCCTAGCCCAATAACCATATAACAACTACAGCATGGAAACAGGCTATCTCCGCCCTTCTAGTCCGTGCTGAACGCTTACTCTCACCTAGTCCCACTGGCTCGTACTCAGCCCACAACCCTCCATTCCTTTCCTGTCCATATACCTATCCAATTTTACTTTAAATGACAATACAGAACCTGCCTCTACCACTTCTACTGGAAGCTCGTTCCACACAGCTACCACTCTCAGAGTAAAGAAATTCCCCCTCGTGTTACCCTTAAACTTTTGCCCCCTAACTCTCAAATCATGTCCTCTCGTTTGAATCTCCCCTACCCTCAATGGAAAAAGCCTATCCACGTCAACTCTATCTATTCCCCTCATAATTTTAAATACCTCTATCAAGTCCCCCCTCAACCTTCTACACTCCAAAGAATAAAAACCTAACTTGTTCAACCTTTCTCTGTAACTTAGGTGCTGGAACCCAGGTAACATTCTAGTAAATCTTCTCTGTACAATCACGGGACAATTTACAACGACCAATTAACCTATCAACTGGTACGTCTTTGGACTGTGGGAGGAAACCCGGGGAAACCCACACAGTCACAGGGAGAACGTACCAATTCCTTAATGGTAGCGGCAGGAGTTGAACCCAGCTCGCCTGTAGTCCAAAGAGTTGCCACTGCACCACAGTGCTGCCATCGTAGATCATTCATTCTGTTTCTGTCTCCTCAGGTGCTGTTTGACTTATTGGATATTTCTAGTATTTTTTTCCCACAGTTGTTTCACAAGATTATGTTGATTTCCACCTTTGCTCTCTCTCTCTCTCTCTCTCTCTCTCTCTCTCTCTGTTGATTGCCAGGGAGATTGCATCTGGCAGACTCAATCAATAAATCAATTGAAAAGGGAGTAAATTGTAAACGTCCACATGATTGATATCAAGGTTCCTTTCAAAGTTTTACTGTAGTTTAATTGTCAGCATTCAGAAGGTTACTGAGAGATAGAACAGTGACACACGAGGAACAAAATGTGACGTCCATAGCAAAATGGAAGTGTGCACAGCAAATTAATTGTCTGAAAAAGATTGGCAGCTTCCACAAATGGCTGTTTCTCAGAGAACGCACACCTCATGGATGAGAATGTAGATGGATGGGTAAATAAATTTGTGGATGATACCAAGATTAGTGGAGTTATGGATAGTTTGGAAGACTGGCAAAGGACAGAGTGAGATATAGTTCAGTTGCAGACATGGGCAGAGATATGGCAGATGGAGTTTAACCCAGATAAATGTGAGATGTTGCACCCTGCAGGGTAAATGCAAGGGGACAAGGTCCTTATCAATGTTGCTGACCGCAGAGATCTTGGGATCTAAGTTCATAGCTTCTTGAAAGTGGCTACACAGGTCGATAAGCTGGTTAAAAAGGCATATGGAATGCTCGCTCTTATTAGTTGAAGCATTGAGCTCGGAAGTCAGGAGGTTAAGTTGCAATTAAAACACTGGTTAAGGCACATCTGGAATATTCTGTACAGTTCTAGTCGCCCCACTATAGGAGGGATGCTGAGGCTTTGGAGAGGGTGCAGAAGGGGTTTACCAGGATGCTGCCTGGTTTAGAGGGCATGTGCTGTCACAGGAGGCTGGATAAACCTGTGCTGTTTTCTCTGGAGCACCAGGGGCTGAGGGGGAGATCTGATAGAGGTTTATAGGATCATGAGAGGCATAGATCGAGTGGACAGAGAGTATCTGTTTCCAAGGATGGGAATGTCTAATACCAGAGGGCACGTGTTGAAGGTGAGGGGGAGGGGTAGGTTCAAGGGGGATGTGAGGGGTAGGTTTTTTACTCAGAGAGAGGTGGATGCCTGGTATGGTGGTAGAGGCAAATACAATAGAGGCTTTTAAGAGACATTTGGATAGGCTCATGGATGTGAGGAAGATGGAGGGATATGGACATGGTGTAGGTAAGAGGGATTAGCTTTCGAGGGTTTTCCATTTTCTTTCAGCTGTCTCAGCACAACATTGTGGGGCAAATGGCTGTTTCTGTGCTGACCGCTCCTATGTTTATTCTACGTTTATTTTCACTTGTGTTACTTACTGACAACCTGTTGTACCGCTGGTGTTTAGGGCCGCGATGAAGATCTCCATCTCTGTCTGTCCTCGGCCATCTTCTCTATTGTGCCCCAGACGTGGCTCAGAGTCCTCGTTTCTGCCTCTACGGGATGGCACCAAGTCGTCTTTGGTCACCTGCCCTTCAGGGGTCCAGTGAGCTGCTGTCTTGATGATGGAAATGGCCTTCACTTGTAATAGTTGGGAAAGATTTGTGAAGGGCACAGGTTGGGCGTGTGGGAGTTTATCGGTGGAAGCCTGATATGAGACAGCGGGAATGATAACAGAGGTCTCATCTTCATGGAGGGGGTGTGGGTCTGGGGTTACTGGGCAAGGGGTGTTGAGGAGCATCCCACAATCTAAAGGAAGATTTGCTTGTTATTCTGAATAGATTTACCAATAAACTTGTCCAACTATTTAGCAGAAAAGAACATAACTACGGTTTTAGAATAGGTTACATCGCTGGCTCAGGTACATCATGTTTACTGACATACAGTACAGCGCAACCACAGCACATCCTTGGGTGCGTTGGTTTGTCAACGTGGAGCGGAGGGCGAGTTGATAAATCTGGTAGGAGCAAAGGATGTTGAGAATGGTGAGGATGGACCGCCGCGGGGGGTGGGGTGTGGGACAGGAGGCGGAGAAGGAGTGTCAGGGATCAACGTGCCAGTGCAGGACGAGGTATTTGAGTGTTGATGTGCCTGTTCCATTTCTGTTCATATTTTGCGCACGGAAGGGGGGATTTGGGGGTTGACAATCATGCTGCCGCTCTTTTCGTCCCTGGTTTCATGGCGACCCAGAGAAGAAGAATTTCAAGTTGTACACTTTGATAATGAATGAACCTTTGAACCAATTTACAGCGACCAATTAATCTACCAACTGGTAGGTCTTTGGACTGTGGGAGGAAACCTATGCGGTCTCGGGGCAAACATACAAACTCCTCACAGGTAGTGTTGGGAATTGAACATGAATCACCTGTAAGATAAAGCATTGTGTTTATCACCACACTACCATGCCTCCTTCTTGGTACACCTATAGAAATTAGTTAGAGTATTTGGTAGCGTATCACAGACTTTGGTGATATAGCCTCTGGGATGCCTTCTTTATAATTACATCAATATGTTGGGCTAGATCTTCATTCAAATCAATTTAACACCTTACTACATTCCTGCATCTATATCCTTTTAAATTTGTTCCACAAATCTTTGGTAATGTAATCCAGATCCAGCAAGATATCCACCCATCACCTAAGGAGAGTAAAAAGGTTTCATTCTGCAGCAGAACCATCTCATTGTGGGTGAAATATTAATCAAGGAGAAAGACAATCTGAAAGAAAACATCTCCGAAATTAATTCAAATTGTAGTTGATCCTTCAAGGACCTGAAGCGAAATTTTCTTGGATCAGTTTCCATTGGGTGTGTATGACGTTACTGTATAACTATGCCTCAATTTGGCACAGGGCGGCAGCTATTTAACAATCTTGGATGGATAAGGAAAGAGAAAAGGTAAAATGGAGATTAGAGATGGCTTTTGGGTTGGGTTCTTTATAAGTGAAAGGCAGAGGACAATAATCGAAGTGTGAGGTAATGTACTTTGGGAACTGAAACACTAAGTGGATTATGTCCTCATTCTTAAAGGTGGTAGGAATCGGAGAAAAGGTGGATAAAAAGATGTGCAAAATGCAGTTTTTATATATCAAAATAAACTTTATTCATGACTTAAAAAATTATTTACATGAATAAACTATGCATGGGTGGTGGGGTGAAGATATGCCTCTACCAAAAGAGGTGTAAGGTGCTCCTTCCCCCCCCCGCTAGCCTGTAGGTCACCCTTGAGCAAGGCGTAGCACCTGATTAGCCCCCCAATCAGGGTGACGTGAAGCCATGGGAGCAGGTTGTGGATGGTTGTACGAGCAGCTGGTGCACATCACAAGTCCTGGTTATGGGACCACTGACACCAGGCAGACAATCTCCGAAGTATTGATAATGGCTGGGGTCACCCGTCTTGTAAAGGCACTGCCCAGAAGAAAGCAATGGCAAACCACTTCTGTCGAAAAATTTGCCAAGGACAAACATGGTCAAAGACCTTGCTCAACTACAGCATATGACATGCACATAACGACGATGTCATACAACATGGCACATAATGATGATGTCATACGACATGACACATAATGATGATGATGTTGCCTTCTCATGGCAACACACACCAAACACTAAGGAACTGAGCAGATCAGGCAACATCTATGGAAAAGATTACAGTTGACGTTTTGGGCCAAGACCTTTCATCAGGACTGGAGAAAAAAAAGCTGAGGAGTAGATTTAAAAGGTGGGAGGAGGAGAGAGTGAAACATGAGGTGAGGGGTGAAACTGGGATGGGGAGGGGAGAAGTAAGGAGCTGGGAAGTTGATTTGTAAAAGAGATACAGAGATGGAGAAGGGGAAATCTGATAGGAGAGGGCAGAAGGCCATAGAAGAAAGGGAAGGGGAAGGAGCACCAGAGGGAGGTGATAGGAGGGCAAGGAGATGAGGTGAGAGAGGGAAAAGGGGATGGGAAATGGTGAAGGTGGGGGGGGGTGCATTACCAGAAGTTCGATAAATCGATGTTCATGACATCAGGTTGGAGGCTACCCAGACGGAATATAAAGTGTTGTTCCTCCAACCTGAGTGTGGCCTCATCACGACAGTGGATGGACATATCGGAATGGGAATGGGAAGTGGAATTAAAATGGGTTGCCACTGGGAGATCCCACTTTTCCTGGTGGATGGAGCATACTAAGCAGTGCGCAGATGTAACTATTAATAAAGCACAGAATAATAGTATACTTCTCTGTCCGCTCAGGTGATCTTGAAGCTGGATATGGTAGCACTATGGTCTGGGAAATGCACATGCAGCCAGGTCTCAGTTAAGCACAAAAACACTGCACTCCCAGTATTCTCTCTGGGTCTTAATCAGTGCACTAAGCTCGTCCATCTTATTTCCCAAGGGCCTCACATTTCCCACAATGATCCCGGGGATAGAAGGTTTTTATTTCCTCCTCTTAGCCTCAGCCTTCGCTCCGGCCCTGCAGCCTCGGCATCGTGAGACTTCAGGCCGTACTCTGGGTGGTAGTGTCAGTTTGATAGCTCAATCAGCTGGTCTCTGGAGCAGGTATAACCCTCACTCCAAATGCAACGTAGCTACTCATGTGGCCTCCTGGGATGATACACTGCTACGATAATTAATGGATTTCCTCATTCAACCCAGGCCCTCCCTATCCAGTGGTAGAAAATCCCTATACTACAGTCCTTTGCGATTGCTGTACCAAACGTTTGGATGCCCGGATCCCCATCTTTTCTGATTGTCAGCTGACAGCTCACCACTGAAGGAATTATCTTGGTTGAGACCAGCTAATCCAACAAATGAGCAACCGAACACGGAATTTCTCCACTCTAGCTGCTGGATAAAGTCACCCAGAGGATTATCCTTAATCCTCTTTCACAATCTCCGACAAAGGCATCTCTCTTTATCAGGGTGTGGCTTTCCAAGTCTGAAATCCGTACTTCTCATGCAAAACATGGCTTCCTGTTCTCATGGCACCGTACTCTATCATAAAGTTCAACGTACATTGCCAATGGTGTCTGGCCCTGCCCTGCTGTAACACCCTCCCACTAATGGTGGTGCTGTAGTTGGCCTGACATCGCCAACGTTTCTGGAGACTACTACTACTATGTCAACTCAGGCCTAGGGAGCCATCGTTGGGCAAACCTCTAGAGACATAAGGTGCCAAGTCTTCCAACTGCCCTTGTCTCCACTCATCAAAATGCTGCTATTGTAGACCATAAGACATAGGATCAGAATTAAGCCATTCAGCCCATCAAGCATTTTCTGTCATTTGAATAAGCCCTTCCAACCATTTGAACTGTGCCACCCAACTTAACCCTAGTATAATCATGGGACAATTTACACTGACCAATTGACCTACCAACCGGTATGTCTTTGGACTGTGGGAGGAAATTGTAGCGCGCAGAGGGAACCCACGCGGTCACAGGGAGAACGTACAAACTCCTTACAGGCAGTGGCGGAAATTGAACTGGGGTCACCTGCACTGTAAAGTGTTTTGCTAACCACTACGCTACTGTGCCATGCTGCCTTCTATCTTCACTTCTCTGATTCTAAAAATATGGACGGAACACAGAAAATGAAAGGATTGGTTGAACTGTGATCCTTGGCTCTGGTTTTTGTCCTTCAGTCTAATGCCTTACAATCACGTGGACCTCAGCAATCCTCTAGCACACTTTCTCCCCCACTGTTAAATGTTTAATGTTTATCTTTTGTGTTTGTATTGCTGGCCAAAATGAAACACATTCCCTCTTTTGTTACCTTGAACCTGGAAGCCACTGGAAACCCACAGTGCTTTCATCACAACACTTCTGTTGAGGTTCTCTGTCACATATCACCGCCGCTCTGCGAATGATTTTTCCCCTCCGTCCGAGGCTCCCTTGCTTAAACTGCGCCGTTGCTATGTGTTCTTTCGGGTTCCAGTCAAGGTCTCAGCCTTTCAAGATATTACAGTGACATCTATTTATGAGAAAACATTTAAACAGGCAAAAACAGTTCAGGGCATTGCACAAGAACCTTAATTATCAAGTGATAAGCAGCAACGAAAGGGACTTTGGGGTGGATGATCAACAGTTTAAACCTACACCATAATGTAAGGTATCACAGGCTAGCTTCACTGGATGATGCGGATCATAATCTGTGAGTATGGTGTCTGATGTCACCATTTCCTTTACCTTTTCCAAAGCTAAAGGAAATGGTCCATTGCCATTTTTTCTCGATCTGTAGTAATGAGTTCATGGGGTGAAACCCAGTAGCCAGGTTTGGCTGGAACCTTCTGTAGTAATTGAAATATCCTAAAAAGGAACGCAACTGTGACACATCCCTTGGCCTTCGGGCATCCGCCACTGCCTGAATTTTCTCAACACACTTCCGTAATCCTTGTGCATCAATAACGTGACTACAGTAAGTGATATTTGGTTTAAGGAATTCACACTTGTCAGGTCATGCTCTAAGCCCATAATCTTCTAATCGTTTTAACATTGTCTTGAGGTTTTCAAGATGTTCCTTGTCATCGTTACCAGTGACAATGATGTCATCCAGGTAGTACTGAGTGCCTTGCAGCACCTGGTCCATAACTTTCTGCCACAATTGTTACTCAGTTTGTTTGACCAGGACAGTTTCCATTTGGATGTTGCAATTCTGTTCACACTGTTAATTCCTGACTGCAGTTTCCATTGATACAGCTATTTCAACTGCTCTTTTAAATGTAAGCTGTGCTTCAGTTGGGAGCCAATTTTGAATGCTTCCTTGTAAAGCGCGTGCAAAAGTGAGGGAGAGGGTGGCTTAGGGAGCCTACTCCTGAACTTGAGATTTTGTCAAAGTTATGAGTGCTGATGAAGCTGGATCTGGAGGAGACCAGACAGAGGTTTGTTTGTCAAGGATTCGGGCTCCCAACCCTTCCTATGCCCTGGACCAATACCATTAAGTAAGGAGTGTCCTGGACCCCAGGTTGGGAACCCCTGGTCTGGGAGGTGACAGAGATGGGGAGGAACAAGGAGAACAGAGGGATCAGAATGGCAAGAACAAAAATTTTCAATGGAGATGCTGTCAGTCTGAGAGATGTAAGTCAGGGGAACTGGACAGTGTGCGAGCTTTGGTGCTGCCATTGTACAGATTTTCATTTTATTGTACCTTTCTTTGTATTAAAATTAAAACTCCAACACACGCTGTACTTCCTGTCAGATTTTGGACTCCCCTCTACCCTCAGGAGGCCTATTGCCTCTGCCTTTTACTACCATTCTTTTGATGAATGGCTATGGGATCTGCGGTGTGGCTGGGGAAGAAATGGTCACTTGAGGATAGAGCAACGCTATGGGCACTTTAACCTCTTTTCAGTATAATAGACTTGGTTTTGTTTTGTTCTGATTATATCCTTACATGTGAAATTGTTTACCTTGTCAATGCTGCTTAGAATAAGGTTAAGCCCCTGTGATGCTGCTGCAGGTACATTTTTCATTACACATGACGATAAACTTGATTTTTTTTTACTTTAAATTGTTTTGGCCGACAGCTATTTGATCAGTTACCTCTTGCAGTTTGCACATCATATCACCAGGTGGATCCAGAGCCAAAGATTGTAGATGCTGTGCAATGTATCAAAAACACACCAGTTTCCTTCACAGTTGTCATGTGGGCGGGAGGGGGCCAGTTTACTTGTCGGTGGGGGGGGGCCGCTTCTCACCGGTCATCGACTGGCCCGTTCGGGGCGTGCGGCAGCCCTTTCCCATCGGTTGCTTTGTGTGCCGCCGTGCTGGTGTCCGGTTTCGGACAGTTCGGGGTTATGGGAGTGTGGCGCGTGCAGGCGGCTCGGCCTGTATTCTTTCATCCCCAGGGCCAGCTTCGCACTGGGGTTGTGACCAGTGCTGAAGAAAATACACTCCTGACTTAGAAGCACACTCTTAGCTGAGTATCTGTCTGCCAAACATCTAGTTCTGTCGTTGTGTAACTTGTGGGGAACTTAAATGTTTGGTCAAATGTTTACTGTTTGTAATTAAATGATTAGTGTGCTTATTTGTAAAAGCATCTTCTGCCTCACTCAAACTGCTTTATAGTAACAAGAATCTTTTTTTTAAATTGAAATTTAATTGTGTGGTTCACATGACAGGACATTCAGTTTCTTGACCACTGTTTCCATCTCTCTCTTTATTTACCTCTCCTTTCTTATTCTATTCTTCTTTATTAACACCCACCAAAGTTTAGAGCAACTCGGCTATTGTTCTGACATAATCTACCATCAAATAAACATTTTGTAATTTTATGACAATCTCACATTCTGAGGCGATTCCATTGATTGAGACGTGTAAAGGACAAAGGGAGATGGTGCCAATATGCAAGGTGACTGAAGGTGACGTCCTTCAGACAGCTCAGAAAGCTTCCACTTCTTCTTCCTTCAAATTGGATTCAGCTACTATCGGAACCTGTGATTTGCATTTTGACGGCGTGTCTTCGGGCCGATGGAGCAATCTGGCACTTTGCTCTCGCACCGAGAAAGTTCGGTGAGGCTTGGAGTGGAGTGAGTGGCCTGAAAGCCCGGAGACGGGGAGCGAGCCCACGATCGACTCCATTTCTCACTGATTAAAACATCAAGCAAGATTGAAATCAGCGAGGACGCGAGCAGAAGGCGAGTGAATGTTCAGCACCCTCTGCTGCGTTTGACCACTCTCTTTCTCCCTCTCGCTGGCTGCTTTTGGAGGATGGTGGCAGAGTCTTGGGTCTTGGGAAAGGTTTAATCGAGGCGATAGGTGGACTTGTCTCTGTACTTCATGCTATGATGTGTTTCTGGTTACACTTTTTTATTGCTAGCTGGTGCCATTTTGATCAGGGCAGATTGGCTCCGCGGCCTGCAGTCAACGAATGACGGGGTGCTAAATCAAACTGATCTAAAATGAACATTCCGAGACTGTTTCAATGACTCTGTGGTTTGATGTCTTACTTTCTGTTTTTCACTCAGGTTTTGCTATTTGCTCGTTGGGTGTTTGATGTTTCCTTTGAGTGGGTTCCATGGTTTCGTAGCTGTCTCTGGGAAGATGAATCTCAGGGCTGTATACTACAAACATACTTTGATAATAAATATCTTTTGACTCTTTGAAAACGCTCTTTGAGTTCAAGGCCATGAGGTAATTCTACAGCTATGTAAGACCTTAGTTATACTTCACTTGGAGTATTGTGTTCATTTCTGGTCACCTCACTACAGGAAGAATGTGGATACTATAGAGAGTGTGTGGAGGAGATTTATGATGATGTTGCCTGGATTGGAGTGTGTATCTGGGTTGAGTGAACCCAGCCTTTTCTCCTTGGAGTGACGGAGGATGAGTGGTGACCTAATAGAGGTGTACAAGATGAAGAGAGGCGTTGATCGTGTGGATAGTCAGGTGCTTTTTCCCAGGGCTGAAATGGCTAGCACAAGGAGGCATAGCTTTAAGGTGCTTGGAAGTAGGTACGAAGGGGTTGTCAGCTAAGTTTTCCACACAGAGAATGGTGAGTGTGTGGAATGTAGTACCAGTGAAGGTGTTAGATACAATAGGGTCTTTTAAGATAGGCGCACGGAGCTGAGAAAAATAGAGGGCTATGCGGGAGGGCAATTCTAGACAGTTTCTAGAGTAGGTTACATGTAGGGCACAACATTATGGGCTGAAGGGCCTGTAATGTGTTGTAGATTTCTATGTTTCCCTGTTCTCTGGCAACAGATCAGTCAAAACCAATAGCCACTTTCACTGCCACTGATCTGTGCTGTTTTGGAGCATAGGATGAATCTAGTGAAACAGGCCTTTCAGCCCAACTGGTTCATGGTTACCATAGCATCCTCCCTGTTAGTCCCAATTGTTTGACCCATAACTGTTCATGACCATCCCCTTCCACGTACCTATCCCAATGTCTCTTAAGTGTTGCAATTGTACTGTCTAGGCCAGGGGTCAGCAACCTTTACCACTGAAAGAGCCACTTGGACCCGTTTCCCACAGAAAAGAAAACACTGGGAGCCGCAAAACCCGTTTGACATTTAAAATGAAATAACACTGCATACAACGTTTTGTTTTGCCTTTATGCTATGTATAAACAAACTATAATGTGTTGCATTTATGAAATTGATGAACTCCTGCAGAGAAAACGAAATTACATTTCTGCATGCAACAAAAACATGTTGACCTCCGAAAAAAAGACGTTGGGTTGAAGGTTACTTTTAAGTAAAATACTTAACGTCTATTTGAGTCCTTCTTGTATTTATGAAAAACGCCAAACTTAAATTTGCCGCCAGCAGCAAACCAAAAATAACGTCAGCCAGCTGTCAACCTGAAAAATAAAAGGACTATTTCACTGAACAATGAAAGCATATGAATATACGTAAAATAATAGGCAATTAAAATATTTATCATCCTTGTTCAGGTTGACTCACACCTGACAATGCAGTCGTATTCAGTAGGGATGGATCGATGCTTAGGGGAGTGACCAGGAAGGATAATGTGTTTTTTTCCTCTCTGAACTCACAGAAGCGTTTCCCAAACGATGTTTGCATTGCGATGATTGCCCAATGTAAATACTCCGAATTTATCATGTTGTGACCTTTTTTGAACTCTCTCAAATTGGGGAAGTGAGACAATGTGCCTTTCTGTAAATCTCTGGCAAGCAACGTCAACTTGCGCTCGAATGCCAAAACATCCTCCAACATGTGCAGGGCTGTACGTCCTTACCCCGTTGAAGAGCTGTGTTCAGCGTGTTCAGGTGCGCTGTTATGTCTACCATGAAGTGTAGCTTTTCCAGCCACTCTGGCTGTTCCAGCTCAGGAAAGGTGAGCCCTTTGCTGCCCAGGAAAGTTTTCACTTCTTCCAGACACGCGACAAAGCGTTTCAGCACCTCCCCTCTGGACAGCCAGCGATAAAAACACGTTGTAGCGGTTGCTACACGCAGTCAGTAAACTGCAGTCAAAGATAGCTTTATTCGAACTAAACAGCCTTGCTTTTAAGCCTCCCTCAACCCGCCCCCCATGGGCGTGGATGCTGCAAAAGACACGTACTCACAAACCCCCGTAGGCAATCTCCCTTAGCCTGAACACTGGCTAATTGTGAGCCGGTTCGGATGTGTCAGGAAATGGGTCGCCACAAAGTCTTATTTAGATTGTACAAGATCACCATAATCTTCAAATTTAGATTTACATTTCAAAAACTAACAAACTAACATAAAATACATTTTAATTAAATACTGACCATGTAGCGGTGTGCTACACGCAGCGCTAAAATTACGACACGGAGTCGGTAACTGCAGTCGAAGGAAAAAACTTTATTCGAAATCTTCAGCCTCACTTTTAAGCCTCCCTCAACCTGCCCCCCATGGCGCAGAGGCTCCAAAGCTCTGTGCTCGCAAACTCCCGTAGGCTATCTAATTGTGAGTCGGTTCGGATGTGCCAGGAAAAGGGTCGCCACAACCAATTATTTCCCAAAGCAACAGGGAGCCGCAGCACAGACGTAAAAGAGCCACATGCGGCTCCGGAGCCGCGGGTTGCCGACCCCCGGTCTAGGCTAATTCTTCTGGCAGCTAATTTCAGGTGCTTGCTGTCCAAAGATTCAAAGTATATTTATTATCAAAGTATGCATGCTGTACATGACTCTGAAATTCGTCTTCTCCACAGACAGTCGCAAGACAAAGAACCATGAAACCTGTTCAAAGAAAGAACATCAACCACCTCTCCTCCCCCCATATGCGAAAGAAAACCAAATCACGCAAATGGCAAGAAAAAAATTGAGCAAAAACACAGAATATAAAGTAGTAGCGGTAGTAGTAGGCCTCCGTTAGTCTCGATAGACCATGGATTTGCACCTTGGAAAGTTTCCAGGGTGCAAGTCTGGGCAAGGTTTTTTCAATGGAAGACCGGCAGTTGTCCAAGCTGCAAGTCTCCCCTCTCCGCGCCACCGATGTTGTCCAAGGGAAGGGCATTAGGACCCAAGCAGCTTGGCACCGGTGTCGTTGCAGAGCAATGTGTGGTTAAGCGCCTTGCTCAAGGACACACACACAGCCTCAGCCAAGGCTCGAACTAGCGACCTGCAGATCACTAGACGAACGCCTTAACCACTTGGCCACGCGCCAACACAATATAAAACACAAAATCAAAAGACTTATTCAGTTCAGCTCAGTGTTCATTGCCTGCAGGCCATCCTGATTTAAAATCACCCAAACCCACCCAGCAAGAATAGGAGTGACCAGAAAAACTAGAAACACACCACATGTGAATTAGAGTCCGCAATCTACAAACCGCGTTGATTAAACGCAGCTCCAGCACCGTTCTCCAACAGCATCGAGAGAGAGAGAGAGCAAATAAGAGGCTGGAAACGGCGCTGAACACTCACTCATCCTTCACACTCGCCTCGATGATCTCAATCTTCCTTGGTACTTTAATCGCTGATAGATGGAGCCGATCACGGGCTCGCACCCTGTCTCCAGCTCTCCTGGCTTTAGTGCCGCACGTTTTGCTTGCGGCCTCGTGGAACCCTCTCAGGAACAGCAACGCACCAGATTTCCTGATCAGCCCGAAAACACAAGGCCAGACTGTAGATAACAGGCTCCAACAATAGCAGAGCCGCACCTGAAATAAAAAGAAGCCGTAAAAGGCGTGAAATGATTTGCTTCACGATCTGTTCTGAGGATGTTGCCTTTGAATGCGTCATTTGCTGGCACCATCTCCTTCTTAATATACTTCTTCTGTGTGAAGTTGTTACCTATCATGTCTCGTAAGTTGCACCCTTTGTATCTTGCATCTGTGCTCTCTGGTAATGGACTCCACAACCCTGGGAAAAGACTAAGATTTCCATGGGATTTAAACTCTGTAAGCTCACTCATGGTAACTGATATATTAATGCTTTCATGTGGTATTAAAATGGTTGCTGTGATGTGTCTAGTGTGGTAGTGTGTGGGCAGTGCTTGTCGCTCTCACTTTCAGCTTCCACCACTGACTAGCAGTCTCTCCAACAGTAAGCCTCGTGTCGCGCCTCCTCACTGGCGGCACACGGAAACTGAACTCCTTTTAGACTCGGGCTGAACTACAGAGAACCGGGAGGAGGTCTGGCCCCTGCACACGTAGCACGCAGGCCCACCGGCATGTGGGCACGTCCTGGTGCTCATGAACCAGATTCCCCAGCTGCGGGTAAATAGCCCCACTGCCTTGTGGGCAGCCTCGGGGAGAGACGAAGGCTGCGGTAGCAAACGCAGACAGCAAATCCGGACTGGAGCCCCTAAGGTGACTGGACATCATTGAACATCCTTCCGGCAGCTCCTACACCCAAGCTGGTGCCAGACGTATCGCTTCATAAGCTTTCCTTTGGACTACACTGGTGAGGCCGAGAGGGGGATCTTGACAACTGGGTATCTCAAGACCTCCATACCTTCCGCCCAGGCTTGTGATGATGATCATCATCGCCAATCGTCTTTCAAGACAGATGGACGCCAACCAAAGGATGCAAGTTAAATTTTGGACCTACGTTAAACTTCACACAGTGACACCAGCAATAGTTCCATGCCAATGAGTTACATTCTCAGAGGGGCATAAGATAGGGAAATGTCTCGAGCTGTTCCGACAATCACTGACGTTATCTATGATATCTGCCCCAAGTCCTTTATCCCAGATCCCTTTAAGAACCTAATTTCTCATCAGTCACTGCTGTGCAAAGTGAGTTTCAGATTTCTCCCTGTTGCTGTTACGAAGCGAGTCCAAGCTTCATTTTTGAAATGGGTTGCTGCTATGCGATATTTGTTCAAATGTCAGTCACTGACTATTACACGGAGGACCTAACCTGGCCCCAACATGCAGCTTCAAAGGAGGCACAGCAGTAGCTATAGTTCAAAGGTTTGAGGAGTTTTGGGATGTCATCCAAGACCCTTGCAAATTTCTGCAGATGGACTGTGGAGAGCATTCTAACTGGCTGCATCACTGTCTGGTATGGGGAGGGTGGCTACTGCACAGGATTGAAGTAATCTACAGAGAGTTGTAAACTTAGTCAGCCTCTGGAAGAGACAGATTTGTTTTATCTCTGAAGCAACACACACAAAATGCTGGTGGAACGCAGCAGGTCAGGCAGCATCTATAGTGAGAAGCACTGTTGACGTTTCGGGCCGGGACCCTTCGTCAGGACTAGTCTCGGCCCGAAACGTCGACAGCGCTTCTCCCTATAGATGCTGCCTGACCTGTTGCGTTCCACCAGCATTTTGTGTGTGTTGCTTGAATTTCCAACATCTGCAGATTTCCTCGTGTTTACCACTGAAAATGGTTTGATGGAAACCTTCACCCAGTGGCCATTTTATTAGGTACCTCCTGAGCGTCTCCTCCAAGAGGACCACAACCTTGTCATAGGGTTTGGAGCCTTGCGTGCCTCAGTGACCCGGAGAGCTGTGCTAGTTGGACTCAGGACCTTGTGCTTTGATTCTTGGTAGGGTCACCCCTGCCAAACAGGTCAAAGGGTAGAGGCCAGACTAAGAGCAGTCCACCGGCCCTCCAGGTTCAGGGGTTCAGCTCAGGGCTAGCAACCCTGGCTGGTCAAAAAAAAAATTGTTATGGAAACAGCAATGAAGATGGAGGACCTTCATTGCTGTCCTAAATGCTGCCGGTGTAAAGGGTCATAACTAACTAACTGACTCCTGAGGATATTTTCATGGCCTTCTGCTGTTGTAGCTCATCCACATCACTGTTCGATGCACAGTGGAGAGTATCCTAACTGGTTGCCTCACAGCCTGGTAGGGCAAACACCAATGCTCAGGAACAGAAAGGACGACCGAAAATGGTGGATGCAGCCCAGTCCATGGCAGGCAAAGCCCTTCCTAACAATGGCACAGGAAAGCAGCATCCATCATCAAAGACCCCCACCATCTTGGCCACGCTCTCTTCCTGCTAGTACCGCCAGGCAAGAGTTACAGACGACTGGTCGCACGCCACCGGGTTCAGGGACAATTATTATCCAAAACCCATCAGGCTCCTGAACAGCTGGCGTGGATGACTTCACTCACCACAACTCTGACAATGATAAGATCCAAAATAACGGATCGTACACCGCATAAAATTAAAAAGAAAGTATGTTTACAAAGTTCAGCTTTATCCAACAGTTAATAGGAAAGAGGGAAGGAAAAAAATTAGAAGGGTCCACTATAGTTAAATGAATCCAATATCCACATAGAGTTGGAGCTCATCCTGGAGGTGCCTTTGCTCACGCGCTGGACCCACGGCCTGCATGAAAGCACACGCCACCTTCCGAACTTCGCTCGAAATCCATCTCGAACAAACGGGTTCTCTCTCGGAAGTGTTGGCCCTTCCTCCTTGGAGCCATTCGTCTGCGCAAAGCACTTTGTGAAAACGGGGATCTGCCTTCCAACGGCATTCTACGGCATCTTCCCTTCCCCGCAGCTCCCGCCAAAAGCCCCATGAACCATCCCGCTGTCCTTCAGAAAACCCTTCCCCACAGCTCTCCAGAACCTTCTCTCACATTCCCACAGACCGGATTGGCTGACTCACATTCCCAAGTTGGACAACATGGCTCCTTATCTTTAGCCAAAGCCAAAGCGCTCTTACCAGCTGTGGTAAACTACATATACCTGTCTGGACACGCCCCTTTGCTGACTGCTCCTGTGGCTCCTCCCACAGACCCCTGTGGACACGCCCCCTGCTGACTGCTCCTGTGGCTCCTCCCACAGACCCCTGTGGACACGCCCCCTGCTGACTGCTCCTGTGGCTCCTCCCACCGACCCCTGTGGACACGCCCCCTGCTGACTGCTCCTGTGGCTCCTCCCACAGACCCCTGTGGACACGCCCCTTTGCTGACTGCTCCTGTGGCTCCTCCCACAGACCCCTGTGGACACGCCCCTTTGCTGACTGCTCCTGTGGCTCCTCCCACAGACCCCTGTGGACACGCCCCTTTGCTGACTGCTCCTGTGGCTCCTCCCACATACCCCTGTGGACACGCCCCCTTGCTGACTGCTCCTTTGGCTCCTCCCACAGACCCCTGTGGACACGCCCCTTTGCTGACTGCTCCTTTGGCTCCTCCCACAGACCCCTGTGGACACGCCCCTTTGCTGACTGCTCCTTTGGCTCCTCCCACAGACCCCTGTGGACACGCCCCTTTGCTGACTGCTCCTTTGGCTCCTCCCACAGACCCCTGTGGTCACGCCCCTTTGCTGTGCTCCTTTGGCTCCTCCCACAGACCCCTGTGGACACGCCCCTTTGCTGACTGCTCCTTTGGCTCCTCCCACAGACCCCTGTGGACACGCCCCTTTGCTGACTGCTCCTTTGGCTCCTCCTACAGACCCCTGGATAAAGGCAATTGGAGGCACTGCTCCTCCCTCAGTCTCCGAGATGCCGTGCTCCGTTTTGCTGCTAATAAAAGTCTATTGTTCACTTCCTGTCTCCGAGAGTTATTGATGGTGCATCACCAGCATGGCCCACTGCTTTTACAGAAAGCTGATGAGATAAACTACCCCATAGCATAGCAGTAGAAATCTAAACCAGGGTATTGCAAGTACACTTGAACTGGAGGCTAACAGGTTCTTGATTACATTGTCAAAGAATATGGGGAGAAGGCAAGAGAATGGAGTTGAGAGGGATACTAAATCAGCCATTATGGAATGGTGGAGCAGACTCGATGGGCTGAATGGCCAAATTCTGCTTTATAAAGCTACGGCCCACTGAGTTCCTCCAGCAGGTTATTTGGTACTTGAAATCGTTGCACTTGACATTGGAGGGTACTATGTTATTTCTCAAGCATGATTGGGCTTCATTTAACAGAGCGGGAGGGCAGACCGAGGAAGTGGAATGGAAAATTAAAGTGACATTCCTTAATCCTGCTTTTGTATTCTATATGAGTCATCTCTTCTCGCGGCGTCTCATCGGGAAGACAGTTTTATTTGTGTCTGACCTACATAAGCTGCCTCATCCATTAGCAAGAACACGACTGGGCACCGAAGCTACAGGTTTGACCTCCTTCCAACATCCCGTCATGTGTCCTCCAAGAGGACCACAACCTAGTCGTAGGGTTTGGAGGCTTGTGTGCCTCAGTGACCCGGAGAGCTCTGTTGGCTGGAGTCAGGGCTTTAGGCTTTGACTCTTGGTAGGGTCACCCATGCCAAACAGGTCAAAGGGTAGAGGTCAGACTAAGAGTGGTCCACCAGTCTTCCAGATTCAGGGGTTCATCTCCCAGACTGGTCAAACAAAACCTGTATGGAAAGCACAATCCTTCTACATCTGAGTGTGACGGTATTCCTGAGTCTCCACCCGGGACTCGCATGGCTGACAGTAGGGAGAACTGAGAGGAAGCTACTGACATGATGAAGGAAGCCCTGAACACCGCCAGAGATGGAGGATCTTCATTGCTGCCGTAAACGCCAGTGGCCTAACGGGCAGTAAGCAAGTTACATTGCTTGTCCCAAAATAAAAATGCAATCAATCTGCTAATAATTTGTAATTGCAACCATATACATTTATAATGAACCATGCTGTTCAGATTTAGATTAAAAGTATTCAGCCCCCACGATTACTTTCACCTTTAACTGTTTCACCTTCTAATTTAAAATATATTGGAGTAGGATTGTTTGAGCTAGCCTACAGAAAACATTTTGCATCACGCCAAATCAAAACAAAAATTCCAAAACCTGTCAGCAATTTACTAAAAATTAAAAACCAAAATTGTGAGGCTGTAAAAGTATTCGTCCCCTTTGTAATTACTGTGCTAACTTCCACTGGGTGCATTACTATATCTTGCCAACTCACCCAATTTATTAATGCAGAAAATTGGAGAATCACTTGCTTTCAATGAAATCAATTGAATAAATACCCCTTGTCTCTGTAAGGTGCAACAGTGTGGTAGATTTTCAACAAATGAAGACCAAAGAGCATTTGAGACGGGTCTGAGAATTGATAATGGAGAAGCACCAAACTGGGGAAGGGTACAATACTATCTTAAAGGCACTGAGCGTACCTCAGAGCTCAGCACAGGCCACTGCGAAAAAGTGGGAAAAATATGAAACCACAGCCACATTGCCTAGGTCAGGAGGTTAGGCTGTCACGCTAAACTTAATCGCCGGAGAAGAATGGCATTTGTAAGAGAGGCTACTGTGATGCCAACAGTCACTCTGCGTGAGCTGCTGAAATCCACGGCTGCAACTGGAGATGAAGTTCATGGCTCCACAATCTCTAAGGCCTTGTACAGAAAGAGTATTTATGTATAGGTGGCAAGGAAGAAGCCCTGATTAAGTCTCATCAGTTCAGTCTGATAAGACTAAAGTGGAACTTATTAGCCTCAACACTAAGTGTTACGTGTGGCGTAAATCTAATATTATGCATCAGCCGGGTAGGACCATCTCCATTGTCCGAGGGGTGATTGATAAGTTCGTGGCCTAAGGTAGAAGGAGATGAGTTATACAGCTCTCGTTTCATGCACATGCAGTTCAACTCTTTGAGTGATTATGCAGAGAGTTTGAAGTTAATAACATCAGTTAATAACATATCAGGGGTGATTGATAAGTTTGTGGCCTACGGAGATGTTATTAACTTAAAACTTTCTGCGTAATCACTCAGAGTTGTCCTGCATGTGCATGTGACAAGAGCTGTATAACTCATCTCTGTCTATCTTAGGCCATGAACTTATCAATCACCCCTGTTGTGGACACTTCCTGGAGGTCCAAGATCCGTATGCTCCACGACCGCTGGACTAAGTGTGTAAATGTAGGAGGGGACTATGTTGAAAAATAAATATGCTAGGTTTTCTAAAATTGACTCCTTCTACCTTAGGTCATGAACTTATCAATCACCCCTTGTAATGGTGGAGGTAGCACAGACCTCAGGCAACACAGGGATCTGTGTTGGGGCCGCTTCTTTTTATGTTATATGTCAATGATTTGGATGATGGAATTGATGGCTTTGTGGCCAAGTTTGCAGACGATACAAAGATAGGTGGAGGGGCAGGTAGGTTTGAGAAAGCAGCGAGGCCACAGAAGGACTTGAACAGATTTGGAGAATGGGCAGAGAAGTGACAGGTGGAATACAGTGTCGGGGAGTGCACCTGGTAGAAGTAACAGGGTAAACTATTTTCCCCTTACGAAGGTCATGTGAAGCCGTGGGAGCAGGTTGTGGATGGTCGTATGATTATGTGACCAATGACTCCAGGCAGTCAATCTCAGAAAAGTACTGATAATGACTGAGGTCACCTGTCTTGTAAAGACACTGCCCAGGAGAAGGAAATGGGAAATAATTTCTGTAGAATGTGGCAACAACAATCATGTTCATAGATTATGCTCGCCCATGTCACATGACACGGCACATAATGTAGAAGTTGAGGGAGGGAGAGGTGAAGAATTTAGGGTGTGGATTCCAGATCTTACAGTGCTGGTACCCAAAAGCACGGTCAATTATGGCGGAGTAATCAGCACAACATCAGAGACCAAACATAGAACATGGAACCATCCAGTGCTGAATGGTTCTATGTTCTATGTTCTATGTTCTACTATAATATAGGGGAGGTGTTAGGATGGTGTCAAAAGGCAACTTCTCTGAGTTCGTCTGCAAAACAGTTTAAATTCTTCTCTTCTTTCCTTTTCAAGGTGGCTGGGGTCCTGTTAGAGTCCATGATCTACAGCGGCCCTCAAACTGTGGTTCGTCACGGTGGTGGGTTCCTGCTCTAGGAGCTCGCTGAACAGCCCAGTGTTTTTAATACCCCCAAGAGCGGCCGGGAAGACATGTGCCTTTGGGGTGCGGCCCTGTGGACGGCCTGATTCTCCACTAGTGTCATCTGAAATCGGAACATCGAGACGGCAGATGTGGCTTTCAGGGGCCCCTGCACTCGAGTGATCTCTCTCTCTCTCTCTCTCTCTCTCTCTCTCTCATGATGGTGTGACAGAGAGTTTCCTGCCGATTCTCGAGTCGGAGGAACTCGAAAGAAAGGGTTGCTGCAGACTGTAACATCGAACAGCGAGCTGCTCGTGTTCCCTCTCTCTGTGGAAGGAGTGATAACTCTCTCTCCCTCATGAGTGAGAGAGAGAGAGCCTGTAGCATGCTGAACTATTTGGATGAACAGAGGTTTTTGATCGACCTCTAAATCACGGTATCTTTCAGGGCTTTGCTATTGCTTGCATGGGGGGGGTGGTGGGTTGAGTAATGCTTTTTGCTGGAGCAAGTGGGGGGTGGAGAGGGGGATGTAGATGCTTTGCTGCTGCCTGTGTATGGAAGGGGAGGGGTGCTTCGCGGTTCTAAACTTTTCCCATCATTCATTCTTTGTTTTCTTTCCTGTTTCACGGATGTTGTTCATTTTGTGCTGTTGTTCATTCCATTGTTTGCATTATTTTGATTTTTTTCCTTTCTCTTGGGCATCGAGTGTTGGTCTTTTTATTTTTTTATTATTTTCTTCTTTAATTGGGTTCTTACGGGTTTCTTGCTTTGTGGCTACCTGTGAGCAAGCAAATCTCAAGGTTGTTTAATTTATACATTGTTTGATAATAAACGTACATGAATCTTGAATCCTGAATGTCTGTGAAGAACAAGAATTTTAGCTTGTATACTGTATACTTTCTCTGGTATTAACCAGAACAATTGAACCGTTAGTTTGGGATAGATAGATACGTTTCTGATCCCAAAGGATATTACAATGTCACAGTAGTATTAAAAATGCAGAGATATAAATATTGGAAGAGAAGTAGAAAGAAAGAAATAAAAAGTTACCACAAAGTCTAAACAGAGCGGGTCATCACTTCCCCGGCTATAGGTTGACTCATTACAGAGCCTAATGGCTAAGAATGGCCTCATACATCGCTCTTTGGAGCAGTGCATTTGTCTCAGTCTGTTACTGAAAGTGCTCCTCCGTTCAGCCAAGGCGGCATGCAGAGGGTGAGAAACGTTGTCCAGAATTGCCAGGATTTTCCATTGGGTCATTTGCCACACCTTTAATAGGGGATGCTTAGAGATATCAGGATTGAAGTAGCAGAGATCTCAGAGGGAGTGATGATCCTCGCATTAAAAGGATTTAAGAATTTTTAAAAAATAAACTATTGCTGGGCTGGGAGGCTGTGTCAGTGAGCAAAAACATGGGTGGGTGGAACATCTCCGAGTGGACCGTTAGCCTTTACATTAGTAACCTTGCTCGAGTGGTTTCAGCATTTCCAATTAGGTCAAGGAAGTGAAATAGAAATTTAGATCTCTTCCACATTTTAAGGCCAAACAGTGGGAGAAAGGCAGGCAACTTTTCTCTTGTTGGACTTGGCCTGATAGAAATCAAGGAGGCTGCTATCATGACAGATAATGACACGAGAGGGAACATTCCAACTGACTGGAATTCCTGTGTCTTAGCAATTTTCCAAATTCCCTTTAATGCATGAGTTCAGACTCAGTGCTTAAACTCAAACTACAACCAGTCCATTTCTGCTATCATGGATTTGTGACTTGTGAATTTATTAACAAGAAGCTATCCCGACTAAACAGAGCTTCCATCATAAATTACATATTGGTATTAATATATTTCTCAATAGATTAAATTAGACTGTTAGAATAGTTGTTTGCCACAGGCGTTTGAGAGCGACTGCTTACTTTAAGGTGCAATGGCCTGATTGCACACTTTCTTTGGTCAATTAGCCTGGAGCAATCCCAAAAATACCCTTGCTGTAAGCAGGAAATTCCTGTTTCTAAATCAAATGCTGACTTAGAAGATCAAAGAAAGATAGAAAAGCAAATAATTGCCAAAAATGTGGAGTTTTGGTGGTCCAGTTTTAAACCTTATTTGCCGTCTGAAGCAATGACAATTTAGTAAGGGACATAATCAAGCCGGCTCATAACAAAACTCGGTCGATCTGGATCTTGTGCCACAAAGTGTCATGTCCACCTGCTCCTCCTGCATTCTGTTTTATCAAACTGACCCGGCAAGAAACTGAATGGATTGAGGAAGTCACATGTTTTACATGCTGCACTGTTCTACTTGGCAATGGAGAATAAACTTGGGCAAGCTATATTCCAGGCGAGGCAACGCTTCACTTGCCAGTCTGCTGGGGTCATCTATTGTGTCTGGTGCTCCCAGTGCAGTGTCCTCTACATTGGTAAGACCTGTCGTATACTGGGGGACCTCTTCGTCAAGCTCCTCCGCTCTATGTGGGAATTCTCAGTGGGCAAACATTTTAAATTCCATTCCTGATTCCATTCCGACATGTTGGTGCATGGCCTCCTCTCGTGCCACGATGAGGCTACCGTCAAGGTGAAGGAGCAGCACCTTATACTCCGTCTGGCTGATGGCATGAGCACCGATTTCTCCTTCCAGTTAAAAAAATTCCCTCCCCTCCCTTCTTCTTCTATTCCCCACTCTTGCCTCTTCTCACCAGCCTTTCACATCATCTTGGGTCCCCTCTTCCCTTTCTCCTATGGTGCACTCTCCTCTCCTATCAGGTTCCTTCTTCTCCAGCTCTTGACCTTTCCCACCCGCCTGGCCTCACTTAGAAACATAGAAAACCTACAGCACAATACAGGCCCTTCGGCCCACAAAGTTGTGCCAAACATGTCCCTACCTTAGAAATGACTAGGCTTACCTAATAGCCCTCTATTTTACTAAGCTTCATATACCTACTTAAAAGCCTCTTAAAATACCATATCGTATTGCCTCCACCACTGTTGCCGGCAGCCCATTCCATGCACTCACCACTAGCTATCCTCCTTCCCTTCTCCCACCTCTTTATTCTGGCAACTTCCTCCCCTTCCTTGTCAGTCCCGATGAAGTGTTTCTGCCCGAAATGCTGACTGTTTATTCATTTCCATAGATACTGCCTGACTTGCTGAGTTCCTCCAGCATTTTGTGTGTGTTGCCATGTATACTCTGTCTGGGTAGCCTTCAATCCGATGGCATGAACATTGATTTCTCCAACATCCGGTAGTTTCTCACTCCTCCTTTCTCCTCTTTTCCCTCTCACCCCTTCTTGTATCCTCAGCTGCCCACTGCCTCTGTCTGATTCCCCTCCTCCTTCCCTTTCTTCCTTGATCCACTTTCCTCAAGGCCAAGATAGACTGGACGAGGAGAGGATGTTTCCTATAGTGGGGCATCTAGGACCAGAAGGCAAGGCTTCCGAATAGAAGGACACCCTTTTAGAATGGAGATCAGGAGGATTTTTTTTTAGCCAGAGGGTGGTGAATCTGTGGAATTAATTGTTACAGATAGCTATGGAGGCCAAGTCATCAGATATGCTTAAAGTGGAGCTTGATAAGTTCTCAATTAGTAAGGGCATCAAGGGTTATGGGGGGAAAGGCATTGAGAGGGAAAATAAATCAGCCATGATGGAATAGCAGAGAGGACTTGATGGGCCAAATGGCCTAATTCTGTTTCTATATCTTATGCTCTAGGCCTATGTTATACATTACAGAGTCCTGATGAAGGGTCTCAACCCAAAACGTTGACTGTTTATTCCTCTCCATTGACGCTGCTTCCAGCGTTTTGTACGCGTTGCTCTGGATTTCCAGCATTTGCAGAATCCCTGGAGTTTGAAGCCTACATTCATCCGCTCTCGTGCAAGTTTGGGTGCGAAAGCCAGGTGTACCACTTGTCTCGTCGTGGTCATCATGTCGCCATAATGAGGTAGAGATAAATCGGAATTTGTGGCCTATATAGAGAGCAGTAAATCCTACATGGGTACCGTATACACAATGATGTGTAGGGATCGGTTTCAGATTACGTAAGAACTCTGAGTGCATTTGGTGCCAACTCAGTCCACTCCTTCTCTCACAGTTGTAACCAACCGGGAACGACTGTAGGACCTTAAGTATGTAATTTTCCGCCCCAGAGAGGAATTCAATATTATAAGTGTTCCTTTGTAAAGACATTGTTGTTGGAACTGAGCCATTGGCAGCACTCTTATGGATTATAAATGCCACGACACTGCTTAACGTTGAAGAATGCGAGTCGAGGATTTTTTTTTGCACTGTGTCACTGAGTGTATTCTGGTTGACCCGCAGTGTTTTAGCTGTTCTGTATACAGTGGTCCACCTACTAAATCTAAATGTATCATTTGTGGCTTTGCCAATATCCACTTGCTGCCAAGTGGTAGCTCGATGCTTAATGACAATAGCAGTCCTGTGCGTGTAAGTACTCTCAAAGTAGCGGATTGGTGTCGGGAGAGAAGAACAAGCCCTGCCCCCTGAGCAACAAGAGAACCACACCCCTTGATTGAGCCAGCTGCCAAACTTGCCAAAAAACTTTGAATGTTTCTGAATGCCACTGGAATCCTTAAACTTAAAGAATATTAGAAACAATTTTAAAAAGTTAAAGATATCTAATAGCAAAAAGAGCAAAGCACTTAAGAGGGAGTAAGAGAGCACAGGTGCTGATATCTCTCTTCCACAGACTCTGTCTACACTTTTCATTGCTTCAGTAAAGCAGCCAGCATAATTACAGAAATGATTATGGCTGATTTTAATTTCCCTCTCAACTCAATTCTCCTGCTCTCTCTCCGTAACCTTTGACACCCTTACTAATTAAGTACGCATCAACCTCCGCTTTAGATATACAAAATATTACGGCGAGCCAAAACTATTAGCTCCTAAATTCAGATGAAACCAGTCCTGGGCTGACTTCCACTGATGGGTTCTTGTCCCAGTCAAAGTCCTCGTCGATTTGATTTGACGGATTTGGCACATTACCACCTTATGCTTTGATGTACACATGACAAATTGTCTAGTTCTAGTGTGAGGAAGGGTATTTGTATGATTTAAATGCTGGGCCAGATAGATTGGAAAGGCAGGGTGTCAGGACAAGAGGCGGAGGCTGCGGCCTGCTCCGGGCTCCGTGTCTGAAGGCTCCGCAACATTTACTCCACTCTGTGCTGAAGTAAATCTGAGGCTCTGGCCTATTCTGGCTGCTCTGCACTGACATGAGGCCGAGGCTGTTGCCTGCTCCAGGGCCTGGGTCTGAGGGCTCAGCGACATTCTGCTCTGCACTAGACTGAATCTGAGGCTCTGGCCTGCTCTGGCTACTCCAGGCCTCACGACGTTTACTTGACTGCACTCTGAACTGAGGCTGAGCTCCATGGCTGAGGGCTGCGCAACATTTACTTGGCTCTATGCCAAACTGATGCTGAGGCTGCGGCCTACTCCGGCTTTGTGTCTGTGGACTCACTTTTGTTCTGAATGCTATTTGTTTACCTTTAATGTTTGCACTATTTGTTTTTGTTTCTCTTTGCACATTGAGCATTCAACACACAGCCTTTTTTTATGAGTTCATTGTGTCTCTACGTTTGGTTGCTGCTGTAGCTGCTAGATCAGATCAGACCCAAGAAACTGGAGGATGTTGCTGCTGACCGTATCACTTGGCGACAGCTGTGTAGGGACGGGGTTCGTATTCTGGAGATGGAAAGAACAATCAGAAGACAGCAGAAGAGAGCCAGGAGAAATGCAGCCATGGTTGCCATCACTACCACATATACATGTCCCACCTGCAATGGAGCTTGTGGGTCCAGGATAGGACTGTACAGTCATCAAAGATCTCACCGTTAAAGGAGTGGACGTCATCATCGGATTCCACTGGACAACTAAAGAAGAAGAATTTGCCTGTAAGGAGACAAATCTTAAAGTTCTATAATGCATATATACTTCAATAATAAAAGTATTTCGAACTTTGAACAGATAATGCTTTTCATTAATATTGAATCTTTAATCAATGAAAAGGGTAATGGTGTCTGAGGATTAACGGAAGAGTCCAGGTTAGATCACAACTTTATGATATAATGTATTCCTTCAAAAGCTTAGGGGAAATATCACTGAATAATTATCTTCCCAGTGGTTTTGGTTTTACACATAGACATAATCAGGGAAAATTAACAGTTAATTGTAAACAGTGACATCAACACAGATGTGCAGCATCTCAGGGTCCAATTCAAGGTGCTTTTCAACAGCTCCCTAATTGGCTGTTAATGATATGTGCTCCAGGGGATAAATTAATGTTAATGTCCCTCCGTAGACATTATACCTCCCGGCTGAACACACTTAGCAAGTCAGACAGCATCTATGGAAATGAATAAACAGTCCACATTTTCGGGGCAGAACCCTTCATCAGGACTGAGAAGGAAGCGGGAAGAGGCCAGAATAAAAAGGTGGGGGGAGGGGAAGGAGAATGGCTGGAAGGTGATAGGTGAGGCCAGGTGGGTGGGAAAGGTCAAAGGCTGGAGAGGAAGAAATCTGATAGGACAGGAGACTGGACCATGGGAGAAAGGGAAGGCGGAGTGGTCCCAGGGGTACGTGATGGGCAGGTGAGAAGACGTAGGAGGCCAGAGTGTGGAATAGAAGAAGAGGGGAGGGAGAGAGAATTTTTTTTTAACTGGAAGGAGGAATCCACGTTCATGCCAGCAGGTTGGAGGCTACCCAGACGGAATATAAGGTGTTGTTCCTCCAACCTGAAGGCGGCCTCAGCATGGCACAAGAGGAGGCTGTGGAGCTTCCAGCTGGCGACATAAATCCATGTTATTGCAGTATAATGGTGTAGGCGACCATTGTTAATTTTTTATTGCTGAAGTAGGTATGATAGTGGATAGTATAATATCATTGTCTGCTCCATCCATTTATCACACTGGCAGAATCTATCCACGTTGTGTGTTAAATATACACTCAGTGATGACTTTATCAGGTACCACTGTACGCAGTAAAGTGGCCGCTGTGTGTACACTTGTGGTCTTCTGCTGCTGTAGCCCGTCCACTTCTAGGATCTACATTCAGAGATGCTCCTCTGCGCACCTCTGTTGTAACGTGTGGTTATTTGAGTTACTGTCACCTTCCTGTCAGCTTGAACCAGTCTGGCCACTATCCTCTGACCTCGCTCATTAACAAGGCATTTTCACCCTCAGAACTGCCACTCACTGGACATTTTCCACTTTTTGCACCGTTCTCTGTAAACTCTAGAGACCGTTGTGCGTGAAAATCCCAGATCAGCAGTTTCTGAGATACTCAAACCACCCCATCTGGCACCAAAAATCAAAGTCACTTAGATCAGACCTTTCTCCCCCCGCCCCCATTCTGATATTCAGTCTGAGTAGCTGTTACGATACACACCCGACCGTGTCAGCTTCCGGGGTTTAGACGCTCTGAATGTATGGCTAACTGATGTTTTGTGCTCAGTCGCCAGCTCTGCTTTGAATTCTCGTCTAGAGTCTAGTTTAGATCCCTGTCCTCGTCTCAGTCTCGTATCGTGTCTTGAATCTAGTCTCAGACACTCCCACACTTGGATCCTTAACATCCTTGCCTAGGTCTCGCGTCACAACAGCAACGGATCCTCTTGACCATGTCTGCATGGCTTTATGCATGGAGCTGCTGCCACACGATTGGCTGATTTGTCTGAACTCGTGTCCTTATACCTGGATTCCATTCTATTGCCCTTTGTTCAGACCCTTCCCACCTACATCCGCGACACTTCTCATGCCCTCAATCTCCTCACTAACTTCCAATTCCCCGGCCCTGACCGCCTCATCTTCACCATGGATGCTCAATCCCTTTTATAACCCCATCATAAGATCACCAGACAAAGGAGCAGAAGTAGGCCATTCGGCCCATCGAGTCTGCTCCGCCACTCCACCATGAGCTAAACTATTCTTTCGTCTAGTTTCAATTTCCGGCTTTTTTCCTCATATCCCTTGATACCCTGACTAATCAGATACCTGCCAATCTCTTCTTTAAAAACCCTCAATGATTGGGCCTCCACAGCTATATGTGGCAACGAATTCCATAAATCCACGACCCTCTGGCTGAAAAAATTTCTCTTCATCTCTGTTTCAAATGGGCACCCTCTAATTCTAAGACTGTGACCTATTGTCCTGGACTCATGAAGGCTTTAAATCTCTCTGCTTCTTTCTTGACAGAAGAACCAACTATTTCCCCTCTACCACCATCCTCCTCCATCTGGCGGGACTGGTCATCCCCATGAACTGAGTCCTGATGAACGGTCTTGATTGTTCACTCTTTTCCATGGACGCTGCCTGGCCTGCTGAGTTCTTCCAGAATTTTGTGTGTGTTGCTCTGGATTTCCACCATCTGCAGATTTCCTTTTGCTTGTGATCACCCCTGAACAGTTTTTCCTTCAGCTCCTCCCACTTCTCCAAACTCGAAGGGTAGCTATGGGCACCCCTGAGGGCCCCAGCTGTCCCCGCCTCTTCTTGGCTACGTAGAACAGTCTGTATTCGGAGCATTCCCCGGTTATACTCCTCAACTGTTCCTCCACTACACTGCCAACAGCATTGTCGCTGTTTCATGTACTCATGCTGAGCTCGTCAGTTTTATCACCCTGCCCTTAAATTCGGTTGGTCCATTCCTGACACCTCCTTTCCCTTTCTTGATCTTTCTGTCTCCATTTCTAAAGTCAAACTGACATCTTTTATAAACCTACAGATTCCCACAGTTATCACGACTATACCTCTTCCCACCCCACCTCCTGTAAAAATGCCATTTCCTTTTCTCTATTTCTTCATCTCCACTGCATCTGTTCCCAGGACACGGTTTTCTATTCCAGGACATCTTCGAAGAACGGGTTTTCCACTATTGATGCTCACATCTCCTCCATTTCGTGAACATCCACCCTCACTCTATCTTCCCGCTGCCTTAACAATGATAGAGTTCCTCTTGCCCTAACCTACTACCCCAGCAGCCTCCACATCCAGCACACTATCCTACACAACTTCTGCCATCTCCAAAGGGAGTCTGCCACCAAACATCTCTCCGTAATTCTGTTGTCCATTCGTCCCTCCCCACTGATCTCCCTCCCGGTACTATCCCTGCAAGCAGCCAAAGTGCTACACCTACCCCTTTACCTCCATTCAGAGCCTCAAAGGTCCTTCCAGGCGAGGCAGCACTTCACCTGCGACTCTGCTGGGCTCGTCTATTGTGCCCGGTGCTCCCAATGCTGCCTCCTCTACATTGGTGAGACCTGTTGTAAATTGGAGGGACAATCCACTGACCGCCTCTGCTCCACCCGTCGTAAGTGGAACTTCCCCGTGGCCAAACATCCTAATTCTCATTCTTGTTTCAACCATGTCTGTCCAACGCCTCCTCTTGTGCTAAGAGGAGGCCACCCTTGGGGTTGTGGGGCAGCACCTTATCGTCCATCTGGATACAACCTGATGGCATGAATATCAATATCTCCTTCCAGTTTAAAGAAAAATCCCCGCTCCTCTATTCCCCACATTCCTCTGACCTCTTCTCACCTGCCTCCCCCGGGTCCCCTCCTCCTTCCCTTTCTCCTATGGTCCACTCTCTTCTCCTAAGAAGATTCCTTCTTTTCCAGCCCTTTACCTTCCTCACTCACCTGGCTTCACCTATCACATTCCAGCTATCCTCCTTCCCCTCCCCTGACCTTTTTATTCTGGCATCTTCCCCCTTCCTTCCTAGTCCTGAAGAAGGGTCTTGCCCCGAAACGTTGACTTATTTCCACAGGTGTTACCTGACCCGCTGAGTTCCTCTCCGGCATTTTGTGTGCACTGCTCTAGATTTCCGGGATCTGCAAACTTTCTCATGTTTATGATTTGATATTTGCATGAATGAGCAGATGTACAGGTGTACCTAATAGACAGTGAGGGGAAATAGCTGCTGACAAAGTGAATTGCAATGACCAGATCTGCGAAAGAAGGAAAATCAATGGAACTGAGGGATGGGAGGCCCTTGGTCATAGTCGATAAGATTTTGACAATTATATAACTTTGATCAGCTATCAGAAAATAAATTGGCAACAATCAGGAATTATGTTGGGAGTGAAATAATCAGGAACTATATTGATTTATTTAGAAATACAGCGTAGAACAGGCCCTACAGGCCCATTGAGCCACAATTGACCCTAACCATGGATTCTTTACTCTCCTCCATCCAGTAGGCACTACAGGAGCCTCCGCTCCCACACCAGCAGGCACAGGAAGAGCTTCTTCCCTGAGACTGTGACCCTGCTGAACCTCACATCACAGTGCAAAGCTGTATTGCACCCATATTGGACTGTCTCAGTACCTTTATATTTGTGTGCTGTAGCACTTACTTTTTATTTGCAGTTATTTTGTAAATAACGCTATTCTTTGCATTTCTCATTAGATATTAACTGCATTTCATTTGGCTTTGTATCTGTACTCGGCACAACGACAATAAAGTTGAACCTAATCTAATCTAAATCACCAAGCAACCCACTGATTTAACCCTCGCCAAATCACGGGACAATTCATAATGACCAACTAATCTACTAACTGGTGCGTCTTTGGACTGTAGGAGGAAACCCAAGTATCCAACGTTCAAATACATATCAAAGTGCACACATGTCACCATATACAGCCCTGAGCTTCGTTTTCTTGCGGGCATACTCAATAAATACATAATCGAATAATAGGTTGAACTCGAGGGCCTCCGTCGGTCAGAGTTGACCGTGGATATCGCGTCCTAGCTGTCTAGGTACGCAACCCGGGGCAGTACGATACGGAGAGCAAGCTGTTGCCCATGTAGCAGGTTCCCCATCTCCAAGCATCTGATGAACCCAAAGGAATGGCAGAGACCGATACAGGTTGGCATAGGTGTTGCCAGTCAATGTAGAGTAGAACAATAATCGTAACAGAATCAATGCACCAACTAGGGCGTTCAACCGGTGTGCAAAGGACAACAAACAGTGCAAATACAAAAAGCAAGAAATAATAATAATAATAATAATAATATTAGATAAGCAATAAATATCATGAAACATGAGATAGAGAGTCTTTGAAAGTGAGTTCATAGGTTTCGAGAACATTTCAATGATGGGACAAGTGAAGTTGTTTCCTTTGGTTCAAGATCCTGATGGTTGAGGGGCAGTAACTGTTCTTAAACCTGGCGGTGTGAGTCCTGAGGCTCTTGTACCTTCTTCCTGATGGCAGCAGTGAGAAGAGAGCGTGACCTGGGTGGTGGGGTCCCTGATGATGGATGCTGCTTTCCTACGACGGACTTTCATGTAGGTGTGCTCAGTGGTTGGGAGGGCATTACCTGTGATGGACTGGGCTGAATCCACTACTTTTTGCAGGATTTTCTGTTCAACGATCTGGAGGACCCGCCCCCCCCCCCACACACACACAAAAATGAAGGTACAAACTTGCTTATGGAGGACGCTGGAATCGAACTCCAAACTCCAATGCCCTGAGCTGTAATGGCGTCATGCTAAACGCTATGCTACCATGGCAACCAGATTTTGCTCCTGGGTGTGAATGATAACTGTAACTGTACCATCTCTGAGCACCTTACCTTGGAACTGCTCTGTAAAAATTAACAATCGCAGTATCGTTTGCAGAAGGATTAAAATTAGAAAAATATCACAAGCTCGCAAGGAGCTTCTTAAAAAAGTTAACTGGTTGCCAAAGTAGAACGGGGCTTTCTTCATTCCTCTGGTTTGAGGGTGTGTTGCTTCCATTCTGATTATGAGGTGTGCAGGTTGTCCATGTGTAGATTCTTTCAACGTTGGGTGGTGTTTTGGACTGTCATAGAGTCATAGAAAAGTGCAGAACAGAAACAGGCCCTTTGGTCCATCTAGTCCATGCCAAACCATTTAATCTGCCTACTCCCATCGACCTGCACCCAGACCACAGCCCTCCATACCTTTACCACCCATGTACCTATCCAAACTTCTCTTAAACGTTGAAATCGAGCTCATGTGCCCCACTTGTGCTGGCAGCTCATTCCCCACCCTCACCACTCTCTGAGTGAAGAAGTTTCCCCTCATGTTCCCCTTAAACTTTTCACCTCTCACCCTTAACCCATGACCCACCCAACCTAAGTGAAAAAATCCTGTATGCATTTACCCTATCTATACCCCTCATAATTTTGTATGCTTCTATCAAATCTTCTCTCAGTCTTCAACTTTCCAAGGTATAAAGTGGTAACCTATCACTTGCCAACCCCCCCAGCCTCAGTATCCAGCACATAATTTCCGTAGCTTCCGTTATCTCCAACAGGATCCCACCACCAACCATACGTTTCTCTCTCCCTCCCCACTTTCTTCTTTCAGCAGGGATCGCTCCCTCCGTGACTCCCTTTTTCCATTCGCCCCTTCCCACCGATCTCCCTCCTGGCACTTATCCATGCAAGCCGAACAAGTGCTACACCTGCCCCCGCACCTCCTCCCTCACTACTGTTCAGGGCCCCAAACTGTCCTTCCAGGTGAGGCGACACTTCACCTGTGAGTCTGTCGGGGTCATCTATTGTATTCAGTGTTCCCGGTGGTGGCCTCACGTATACCGGTGAGACCCGACGTAGATTGGGAGACTGCTTTGCCGAGCACCTACGCTCCTACCAGAAAAAGTGGGATCTCCTGGCGGCCACCCATTTTAATTCCACTTCCCATTCCCATTCCGCCATGTCGGTCCACGGTCTCCTCTACTGCCATGGTGAGGCCACACTCAGGTTGGAGGAGCAACACCTTGTATTTCATCCGGGTAGCCTCCAATCTGACCGAATGAACATAGATTTCTTGAACTTCCGGTAACTCTCACCTTCACCATTCCCTATTCCCATTTCTCTCTCTCAGCTCATCTCCCTACCTGCCCATCGCCTCCCTCTGGTGCTCCTCCACCTTCCCATTCTTCCATGGCCTTCCGACCTCTCCTATTAGACTCCCCCTGCTCCAGCCCTTTACCTCTTTCACCAATCGACTTCCCAGCTCTTTACTTCACCTCCCCCCCCCCATTCTCCCCCGGTTTGACATCATGTACTACCTCGTTTTTCTTCCTCCCCTCCTCCCACCTTCTTACTCTCACCTCATCTTTTTTCCTCCAGTCCTGATAAAGGGTCTTTGCTCCAAACGTCGACTGTTTACTCTTTTCCATAGATGCTGCCTGGCCTGCTGAGTTCCTCCAGCATTTTGTGTGTGTTGTTTAGGTTTCCAGAATCTGCAGATTTCCTTTTGTTTGTAACCTATTCAACCTTTCCTTATAACTCAGGTCTTCCAGACCCAGCAACATCCTTGTAAATTTTCTCTGGACTCTTTTCAACCTTGTTTACATCTTTCCTGTAGGTAGGTGACCAAATCTGCACACAATACTCCAAATTAGGCCTCACCAACATTTTATACAACTTCAACAAAACATCCCATCTTCTGTACTTTGATTTATGAAGGCCAATGTGCCAAAAGCTTTCTTTACGACTGGTGTAATAGACTGAGGTCTTGGTCCAAGATGACAGGAGACTGGGTTCTGCTACGTGGATGTAACACACGTGCACTGATTCAGATTTATTTAGCTATCACGTGAAATGCTTTATTTGCATTGAAGGATGTGCTGAGGGCAGCTGGCAAGTGTTGCCGGCATTCCCGTGCCAAAGTTGCGTGTACACAGCGTTCAGCGGAACAACACAAGCAGCATCAACCTCAACAGCAAGCCGTAACGACAAATCAAGGCAACAACAGCGAGAGGAGCCCCTTTCCCGCCCACTCACATGCATGGGCAGGCCTTCCAACCCCAGTTCAGGCTGCCTCCGGGCCTTCAGTCCTTGGGCCTGGTCTCACAGACTCACAGGCGGTTATTTATTGAGACGCAGCCTGGAATAGGCCCTTCTGCCGCCCAGCAATCCCCTAACCGCGGGACAATTTACAACGACCAATTAACCTGCCAACTGGCACGTCTTTGGACTGTGGAAGGAAACCGGAGCACCTGGAGGAAACCCACGCGGTCACGGGGAGAACGTACAAGCACCTTACCAGGCAGCGGTGGGAATTGAGCCCGGGTTTTCTATACCGTAAAGTGTTGTACTAACCACTACACTACTGCGCCACTCCTCGGGTCCCCTGGATTTACCAGAGCGGACTCAATGCGCAAGATGGCCTAGTGGTCTTATGGACTTCAACCTGAAAGGTCTCGGCCTGAAATTTCGCCTCCATCAGCGCTGAGCATCTCCAGTGAGCGTGCATGCGCTGATTTGAACCCTCCGCTGTGAAGGGAACGGTGCGACAACCGGGCAGGAGCTACAAGGAAGACGATGGTGAGCGAGACGCCATGTGTTTCCCACGAATGGCGACCGGGCAAGTTACTGTTAAATGCCTCCCTCAGAAACCAGACATCTGAGAAATGTTCCTTATTCGATTAAAGGGTGTGGCCGTCTGGGGGACTGGAATGTAGACCTTTCTAAGAATTTCCAACAGATTGGAACTGCGCGGAGAAACTAGTTCTGCAGCATGTTTAAGGATTCCTGAGCTACAGGCAACTGTTTGCTTATCAGATAGTTCACACTTAATGAACCAATCAGACTCAGAAGGGGTAATTATCCTCTGGATTTCACATTGACCCCGGTCAGTGGAAGCTGAGTTCATCACTGCATATCTGTTCTTTCCCCCCGTCTCTCTCTCCTCTTTGCAGTTGCCCTGGTGCCAGAGTTATCAAATCGTTGGCACAGGAGACATCTGCAGGAGCTGGAAATCCGGAGGAGCACACTCAAAATGCTGCAGGAGCTCAGCAGGCCAGGTAGCGTCTATGGCAAGGAACATTTGCTGTTTGGGGCCAGGACCCTTCAACAGGACTGGAAAGGAAGAGGGCAGAAGTCAGAGTAAGACCATAAGATGGAGGAGCAAAATTAGGCCATTTGGCCCATTGAGTCTGCTTTGCCACTTCACCCATGGCTGATCCATTTCCCCTCTCGGTCCCAATCTCCATGCCCTGGCTAATCAAGAATCTACCAAGGAATTCCACAGATTCACCATTCTGTGGCTAAAGAAATCCCTCCTCATCTCTGTTCTAAATGAATGTCCCTCTATTCTGAGGCTGTGTCCTCTGGTTTTAGGCTCCCCCACCACAGAAAGCTCATTCACGCTACTGGGGCCTTTCAAGACTCGATAGGTTTCTGTGAAATCACCCCACATTCTTCTGAATTCCAGCGAGTACAGGCGCAGAGCCCTCAAAAGCTCCTCATGTGATAAACGTTTCATTCACAATAAGAAGATGAGGGGAGAGGAAGGAGCTTAAGCTAGAATGGGAGGGTTATTCTTTTCATTGCTGGAGGGACTCAGCAGGCCAGGCAGCATCTAAGGAAAAGAGTAAACAGTCGACGTTTCAGGCCGAGACCCTTCATCAGGACTGGAGACAAAAGATGAGAAAATGGTGTAAGAAGGTGGGGGGAGGTGAGGAAGAAGGACAAAGTGGTATGTTATTGGTGAAACCAGGAGAGGGGGAGGGGTGAAGTGAAGAGCTGGGAAGTTGATTGGTGAAAGAGATAACAGGCCGGAGAAGGGGAGATCTGATAAGAGAGGGTGGAACACCATGGAAGGAAGGGAAGGGGGCGGAGCACCAGTGGGAGGTGATGGGCAGGTTAGGAGATAGGGTGAGAGAGGGGAATGGGAATGGGGAATGGTGATGGAGAGGTGGGGGGAGGGGCATTACCGGATGTTCGAAAAATTCAGGTTCTTTCCATCAGGTTGGAGGCTACCCAGACGGAATACAAGTCCAACATGAGCGTGGCCCCATCACCATAGTAGAGGAGGCCATGGACTGACTTGGTGGAATGGGAAGTAGATTTAAAATGGGTGGCTTTTTCTGGTGGATGGAGCCTAGGTGCTCGGTGAAGATTCATCTTCGTAGATGCTTCCTGACCCGTTGAGTTCCTCCAGCACTTTGAACATGCTGTTGCTGTGTCAGTTAAACGCAGTTTCTGATCTTTCTAATCTTAGCCTCGTCCTGTTACTGAACATACTGTACCTGCCAAATCCTAATATTCTGTTGGAATCCTTCCCAACATCATGTGACATAAGTGGCAGTTTCTAAAGAAAGCGTGTTTTTAAAAAAAGATTTTCAAAGAAAGTCCTTTTGCATCTCGATCCCGCGCTGTAATTTCTATCCAAAAATATATTTACGCTGAATAAACATGAGAAAGTTTGCAGACGCTGGAAATCCAAAGCAACACACACAACACCCCTTGGAGGAACTCAGCAGGTCAGGCAACGTCTATGGAAATGAATAAGCAGTCGACGTTTCGGGCCGAGACCCTTCATTTTGACGGAAAAGGAAGGGGCAAGATGCCAGAATAAGAAAGTGGAAGGAGGCTAGCTGGAAGGTGATAGGCGAAGCCAGGAGGGTGGGGATGGTGTAGGGCAGAAGAGGAAAGGACCTAATAGGAGAAGAGAGTAGACTATCGGACAAAGTGAAGGAGGAGGGGCCCAGGGGGAAGTGATAGGCAGGTGAGAGAGGTTAAAGGTCAGAATGGGGACTAGAGGAAGGGGGAACAGGTCAAATAGGTTCACCGGAAGGAGAAATTGATATTCATTCTATTATGTTGGAGGCTACCTAGGCGGAATATAAGGTTTTGCTCCTCCACCTTGAAGGTGACCTCATTATGGCACAAGAGGAGGCCATGGGCCAATATGTCGGATCGGGAATGGGAATGGGAATTAAAATGTTGGGCTACCGCTTTTGGGGATGGAGTGGAGGTGCTCTACGGAAAGGCCCCACAGTTTACCACAGGCCTCACCAACGTAGAGGAGGCCACATCCTGCTGTATATCAGTGAGACCTGACATAGATTGGGGGACCGCTTCGTCGAGCACCTTGGCTCCGTCTGCCACAAAAAGCGGGATCTCCCAGTGGCCACCCCTTTCAATTCTACCTTCCATTCCCAATCCGACATGTCGGTCCACGGCCTCCTCCACTGTCGCGATGAGGCCACACTCAGGTTGGAAGAGCAATGCCTTATATTCTGCTTGGGTAGCCTCCAACCTGATGGCACGAACATCAATTTCTCAAACTTCTGGTAGTTGACCCCCTCCGCTTCACCAGTCCCCATCCTTGGTTCCCTCTCTCACCTTATCCTGGTGCTCCCCTTCCCGTTTTTCCATGGTCTTCTGTCCTCTCTTAGTGGGTTCGCCCTCCTCCAGCCCCTTTATCTCCTTCACCAAACTACTCCCCAGCTCTCCACTTCATCCCTCCCCTTCTCCCGGCTTCACCTACCACCTGCCACCTTGTACTACTTCCTCCCCTCCTCCCACCATTTTATTCTGACTTCTCCTCTTCCTTTCCGGTCCTGATGAGGGGTCTCGACCTGAAACATCAACTGTTTACGCTTTTCCATTGATGTGAGCTCCTCGAGCATTTTCTGTGTGTTGCTGGTAGAAATTGCGTTGGGTTCCAAAACCGATCACTACTGCCACCCCATGGTGAGATGATGCCAATGCACGATACACAGTACTGTAGTAACTTCATGCACTTTGCTGAAAAAAAAACAGATTTCAATGACATCTGTGAGTGACGATAAACCTGATTTCGATACGGGTCTCTATCGTGGACTGAGAGTGGGAAGGGGGCAGGGAGACAGGAATCATGGTTGGGAAAAGGGGAAGGGAGTGGGATGCACCAGAGAGACATTCTGTAATGATCAATAAATCAATTGTTCGGAATCAATTGACCTTGACTGGTGTCTCAGAGCTGGGTGTGTCTGCACCCTCACCACCCTCTGCTCCTGGCTCTCCTCCTCTGCCGCCTGTCCCACACCCCTCCCACGGCACACCACCCTCGCCATTCCCAACATCCTTTGCTCCCGCCAGATTTACAAACTCGCTCTCCGCTCCACATTGACAGATACAGTACCGTGCAAAAGTCTTAGGCATCCTCGCTGTATATATGTGTCTAAAACCTTTGGACAGTACTGTTCATCAAAACGTACAGCGGAATGTATCGTTTGTGTTGACAACTAACACACTGAAGGATGTGCTGGGGACAGCCCACAAGTATCGCACACTTTCTGTCACCAACAAAGCTTGCTTACAGTGTTTGGCGGAACAACAGAGAATGTAACAAAACAGAACTCAACAAGCAATAACGCAACACAGCAAAACAAGCCCTGTTCTTCCCTCACTTTCTCACTCCCTCTCTCCATCTCTCTCTCTATCTCTCCCTCTATCTCTCTGTCTGTCTGTCTCTCTCTCTCTCTATCTCTCTCTCCCTCTCTCCGTCTCCCTCTCCATCTCTCTCTCTCTATCTCTCTCTCCCTCTCTCCATCTCCCTCTCCATCTCTCTCTCTCTATCTCTCTCTCCTTCTCTCTCTCTCTCTGTCTCTCTCTCTCTATCTCTCTCTCTCCATCTCTATCTCTCAATCAATCCCAGGTACAAAGAAGAGAAAATATGCAGCTGCTGGAAATCTGAGCAACACACACAAAATGCGGGAGGAACTCAGCAGGTCAGGCAGCATGAATGGAAATGAATAAGCAGTCGATGTTTTGGGCCGAGACCCTTCAGCAGGACTAGAGAGAAAAGGCTGAGTAGGTTTGAAAGGTGGGGGGAGGGAGGGGAGAGAGAAACACAAAGTGGTAAGTGAAGCCTGGAAGCAGTGGGAGGAAGTTGATTGGTGATTGTAAAAGGCATCAGTCTCGAGAGACCATGGATTTGCGCCTTGGGAGGTTTCCAGGGCGCAGGCCTGGGCAGGGATGTGTGGGAGACCGGCAGTTGCCCACGCTGCAAGCCTCCCCTCTCCACGCCACCTTACCTTAACAGTGGAACATTACCCAGAAGCCATTACAGTGAAACCTTACGGCATGTTATATGACCTTGAGATTCGTCTCCTTACAGGCAGCCACAAAACAAAGAAACCCGATGGAACCCATGTAAATAAAGATCGTCAAACGTCTAGTGCACAGCAGCACCCTTCAAGCCCGAGTAACCAAGGGGTTAAATGGCATCCAAATGAAAATCACAGTACAAGATCACCTTCCAACTCTGCAGAGAGTGTGGTTGGTGGAAGTTAAATTAGTTTGGACAAAACTTTAAACACGTTTCAAGTCTCAAAGTTCAAAGTAATATTTTATCATTGAGGTACATATACACCTCTGAGGTTCATTTTCTTCTAGGCATCCTCAATAAATCTAGAGAATAATAGGCATAACAGAATCAATGAAAGGCCGCACCCGCTTGAGCGATCAACCAGAGTGCAGAAGACAACAAACTGTGCAAATTCAAAAATAATGATAATGAACAAGTAAGCGATGACTATCGAGAACATGAGATGAAGAGCCCTTGAAAGTGAGTCCATAGATTGTGGGAACATTCCCATGATGAGGCAAGTGAAGATGTGAGGACGTGCCTCACGAGCCTGATTGAGTTATTTGAAGAGGTAACAAAAGAAATTGACGAGGGCAGGGCAGTAGATGTGGTCTACATGGATTTCAGCAAGGCATTTGACAAGGCCCCCCAGGAGAGACTCATCCAGAAAGTCATGAAGCATGGGATCAGTGGAACCTTGGCTTTTAGGATATAAAATTGGCTTACAGGAAGAAAGCAGAGGTTAGTAGTGGAAGGAAAGTATTCTGCCTGGAAGTCGGTGACTAGTGGAGCGCTGCAAGGATCTGTCCTGGGACCCCTGCTCTTTGTGATTTTTATAAATGACTTGGATGAAGAGGCGGAAGGAGGAGTGAGTAAGTTTGCAGATAACACGAAGATTGGAGGAGTTGTGGATGGAACTGTAGGTTGTTGAAGGTTACAAGAGGATATAGACAGGCTGCAGAGTTGGGCAGAAAAGTGGCAGATGGAGTTCAATCCAGTTAAGTGTGAGGTGATGCATTTTGGAAGGGTTACTGGTCAGTTACTTAAGAGTGTGGATGAACAGAGGGACCATGGGGTTCAAATCCATACATCCCTCAAGGTCGCTGCTCAGGTTGATAGGGTAGTTAAGAAGTCCTATGGGATGCTAGGCTTCATTAACGGGGGATTGAGTTCAATAGTAGAGAGGTCATGTTGCAACTCTACGAATTTCTGGTGAGACCACACTTAGAGTATTGTGTTCAGTTCTGGTCACCTCATTATAGGAAGGATGTGGAAGCTATGCAGAGGGTGCAGAGGAGATTTACCAGGATGTTGTCTGGTTTGGAGAACAAGTCTTATGAAGCAAGGTTAGCAGAGCTGAGACTTTTTTCTTTGGAGCATAGAAGAATGAGAGGGGACTTGATAGAGGCCCTCAAGATTATGAGAGGCATAGATAGGGTGAATAGCCAGTACCTGTTTCCCAGGACATGAATAGCAAACAGCAGAGGGTATATGTACAAAGTTAAGGGAGGGAAGCTTAGTCAAGTCAAGTCAAGTCAAGTCAAGTCAAGTCAAGTCAAGTCAAGTCACTTTTATTGTCATTTCAACCATAACTGCTGGTACAGTGCACGGTAAAAATGAGACGTTCTTCAGGACCATGGTGTTACATGACACAATACAAAAAACTAGACTGAACTACGTAACTAAAAAAACACAGAGAAAGCTACACTAGACTACAGACCTACACTGGACTGCATAAAGTGCACAAAAGCAGTGCAGGCATTACAATAAATAATAAACAGGACAGTAGGGCAAGGTGTCAGTCCAGGCTTTGGGTATTGAGGAGTCTGATAGCTTGGGGGAAGAAGAAAATGAAATTAAAGTAACACCCGGTCTGAACGGCCGCTGCTGCCGTGCCGCCTCGTGGGATCATTGGGGTAAGTTTTTTACACAGAGGGTTGTGAGTCCCTGGAATGACTTGCCAGGGATGGTGGCAGAGGCTAAAACATCAGGGGTATTTAAGAGCCTCATGGACAGGCACATGGATGAAAGAAAAATGGAGGGTTATGGGGTAGTGTGGGTTTAGTACTTTTTTTAAGGAATGTATGGGTCGGCACAACATGGAGGGCCGAAGGGCCTGTACTGTGCTGTAGTGTTCTAGTGTCTATTGTCTAGTATCCCCTTTGGTTCAAGAGCCTGATGGTTGAGGGGTAGTAGCTGTTTCTGAACCTGGTGGTGTGGATCCTGAGGCTCCTGGACCTTCTTCCCAATGGCAGCAGTGAGAAGAAGATGCTTTTGGTGGTAGAGGTCCCTGTTGATGGATGCTGCTTTCCTGAGAAGCCACACAGTGTAGATGCGCTAAATGGTGGGGAGGGCTTTACCCGTGACGGACTGCGCCGTATCCGCCACTTTTTGTAGGATTGTCCATTCAAGAATCTTGGTGCTCCCATACCAGGCTGTGATGCAGCCAGTCAATGTACTCCCCATCACACATCTATAGACGTTAACAGATTAGTGCTAACGTCAATTCCTTTTTAAGCTGGTGCTGAGAATTCTTCACTGCATTGTTTGCTGACGATAACAGTCACAGGAATTTCCACTGCAATTAAAAGTCACCAATAATCATATGGAAGACCAGACAATACAAGATAATTAAAGACATAATCGACCCACCGCTCCGAGAGGGTCGATTTTATCAGCTACAGGATGTGATGGGCGTACAGTACTGTGTAAAAGTCTCTGGCACATATACTTACGTAACTCGGGAGCCTAAGACTTTTTGCACGGCACTGTATTTGTCAACGTGGAGCGGAGAGTGAGTTTGTAAATCTGGCGGGAGCGAAGGATGCTGGGAATGGTGAGGATGGAGCATTGTGGGAGGGGTCTGGGACAGGTGGCAGAGAAGGAGTGCCAGGGGCAGGGGGCGAGGGGAGTTGGCGCAGGTGCAGACACACCCTGAGACACCAGGCAAGGTCATTTGATTCAAAGCATTTGGCTTATTGATCATTTCAGAATGTCTCTCTGGTGCTTCCCTCTCCCTTCCCCTTTTCCCAACCACGATTCCCCTCTCCCTGCCCGCTTCCCACTCTCGGCCCACAGAGAGACCCGTATCAGAATCAGGTTTATCGTCACTCACATATCAAAGTTCAAAGTGTTACATACCCCATGGGTATATTGTGACTGTCTTATGACGATGATGTAATTGAGTATCAGGTGAGCATGATGTGATGGTGGGGTGATGTAATTTTCCCGCCAGTGTGAGGTCACGCGATGACAGGTTCTAACAGGTATAAAATGGGAAAGCCTACTGTGATGCAGGAGTTTTGTGTTGAGTTGTCGTTCAATTTGTCAGTTACTCTGTTACGCTGCGTATTTGGTCTCGTGACGCAGTTTCGTTTTAAAGTGGAGTTTTACTTTCTACTGTAAGGTACAGAATCATTGTGCCGGCAGTTTTGGCCAGTCGCTGCCAATTTGCTTGATGTATCTTTGATTTAATTTTAAAGTCTAAGTATTGGAGACTGAAGACTTTACCGAAGTATGGGAACCCAAAGGATCGAGTAAAGTTTGACTTCTCTAACTTCCGTTAATGCCCCCCTCCCCTTCTTACCCCATCCCTGATATGTTTAGTTTTTCCCCCCTCCCTTTTTATTCTCTCTGCCCATCACTCTGCCTGTTCTCCATCTCTCTCTGGTGCTCCCCTCCCCCTTTCTTTCTTCCTAGGCCTCCCGTCCCATGATCCTTTCCCTTCTCCAGCTCTGTAACCCTTTCGCCAATCACCTTTCCAGCTCTCAGCTTCACCCCACCCCCTCCGGTCTTCTCCTATCATTTCGGATTTCCCCCTCCCCCTTACTTTCAAGTCTCTTACTATCTTTCTTTTCAGTTAGTCCTGACGAAGGGTCTTGGCCCAAAACATTGACAGCGCTTCTCCCTATAGATGCTGCCTGTCCTGCTGCGTTCCACCAGCATTTTGTGTGTGTTGCTTGAATTTCCAGCATCTGCAGATTTCCTCATGTTTGCGAGTAAAGTTTGGCGATTCACTCCAAGATCGACCTTATTGGATCTTTGTTCAGGAAATAGTAACCTGCATTGGAAATAACCCCTATCTGTAAGAGTAGAAAGGGTTGTGCAGTGTTATTTGCCAAGAAAAAGGTCAGTTCTTTTAAGCCGTTTTTATTTCCTTCGTTGTGAACCCTTCCAAGGCATACTTCAGCTAGGATCAGCAGTAACGTGACATCATCGAATAATTCGTTACTTCATGAAAGTCTCTCTTAATTGACTGTACAAATAATTTGGACTTTTGCATTTACCACTTTAAAACTGTGTTCCAGAGTTGCCATATAGCAGTTAACTTTAAGTTAAGTTGGTCGTTTGTTTACTTTTCATTTTTGTTTAGCAGAGTTTAAGTAAATGTTAATTTTTTTGTAAAAAACCTGATTCAATTCTATATTCATTGTTGCCGGAGACGTTCCGTAACAACAGTAAATTTATTATCAAAGTTGTACCATATACAACCCTGAGATGCATTTTCTTGTCGGCATACTCAATAAATCTATAGAGTGATAACCATAACAGGATCAATAGAAGACTGCCCAGTTTGAGGAGCATTGTACCAGAGTGCAAAAGATAACAAACTGTGCAAATACAAAAAGAAAGAAATAATAATAATAAATAAATAAGCAATAGGTATTAAGAACATGAGATGAAGAGTCCTTGAAGGTAAGTTCAATGGAAATTAGTTTTTTTGTTGTGGCAGCAGTACAGCGTAATCGATAACATTTCTACAGTACTGAGCAAAAGTCAAGCACCCTCGCTAAATATACGTGGCTAAGACTTTTGCACATCCATCATTAAGGACCCCCATCACCCAGGACATGCCCTCTTCGCATTGCTACCATCAGGAAGGAAGTACAGGAGCCTGAAGACCCACACTCAGTGATTCAGGAACAGCTTCTTCTCCTATGTCATCAGATTTCTGAATGGATGTCGAACCCATGAACACTACTCACTACTTTTTTATTTCTGTTATTACTACACTCAACGATTCAAGAACAGCTTCTTCCCCTCTGCCATCAGGGAGGAGGTACAGGAGCCTGAAGACACACACTCAACGATTCAGGAACAGCTTCTTCTCCTCTGTCATCAGATTTCTGAATGGACAATGAACCCATGAACACTACCTCACTACTTATTTAATTTAACTTTAAAAAAATATATACAAATAATGTAGTTTTTTTAAAGAGCAAACATGAGGAAATCTGCAGATGCTGGAAATTCAAGCAGCACACACAAAATGCTGGTGGAACACAGCAGGCCAGGCAGCATCTATAGGGAGAAGCACTGTCGATGTTTCGGGCCGAGACCCTTCGTCAGGACAGACAACACACACAAAATGCTGGTGGAACACAGCAGGCCAGGCAGCATGTATAGGAGAAGCGCTGTCGACGTTTCGGGCCGAGACCCTTCGTCAGGACAGACAACACACACAAAATGCTGGTGGAACACAGCAGGCCAGGCAGCATGTATAGGAGAAGCACTGTCGATGTTTCGGGCCGAGACCCTTCGTCAGGACAGACAACACACACAAAATGCTGGTGGAACACAGCAGGCCAGGCAGCATGTATAGGAGAAGCGCTGTCGACGTTTCGGGCCGAGACCCTTCGAAGGGTTTTTAATATTATGTATTGCGATATGCTGCAGTTGCTTAACGACAAATTTCCAGACATATGCCAATGATACTAAATCAGATTCTGATCCTGATTCAATACTGTAATAGGATTTCAGGCTTTTTCCTAAATCAATTTGCGCCTGAGGGGAGAGCTGATCATCTTGTGAACACAAATAGTCTGTGGAAGAAATGTATATGTAATTACAAGCCAGCTGACTACAAGTGATGTTTGGGTGAGATGTGACACTGGTGGAATGAAAGGGCTGTTTTGTTAAGACACCATCTCACGTTCATGAACTTGGAACAGCTAAATGTCGTTGGTTAATCACAAACTGCTGATTGGTGATGTGTGATTGGATGATCCAGCTCCCATGTAATACTACCTAAAGTTCTTTGTGTTGGCGTGTGGCCTAGTGGATAAGGCATTGGTCTAGTGATCTGAAGGTCACTGGTTCAAGCCTCAGCTGAGGCAGCGTGTTGATTCCTTGACCAAGGCACTTAACCACACATTGCTCTGCGACGACACCGGTGCCAAGCTGCTTGGATCCTAGTGCCCTTCCCTTGGACAACATCGGTGGCGTGGAGAGGGGAAGGCTTGCAGCTTGGGCAACTGCCGGTCTCCCATACAACCCTGCCCAGGCCTGCGACCTGGAAACCTTCCAAGGCGCAAACCCATGGTCTCACGAGACTAACGGATGCCTATATTTTGTTCTTTCTTCCTTTCTTTCCTTCCTTCCTCCATTCTTTCCTTCCTTCCTTATTTCCTTTCTTTCTTCCTTCCTTTCCTTCCTCCTTTCAATAACTTATTGAGATTCAATGTAGAATAGACCTTTTCAGCCCTTCAAGCCATGCCACTCAGCAATCCCCCAATCTACGGGACAATTTAAAATGACCAATTGACCTGCCAAAGGTACGTCACAAGATGTACATGTGACAAATAAAGTTACTCACTCTCTTCTATAATGGGGTATAACAGATGACTAGGACCCAAAGCTTTTATTTATTGAGATACAATGTGGATAAGCCCTTCTGGCTCTTTGAGCTGTGACAGTCAGCAATCCCCCAATTTAATCCTAGTCTAATCATGGGACAACTTACAAGGACCAACTAATCTCCCATCTGGTACGTCTTTGGACTGTGGGAGGAAACCGGAGCACCCGGAGGAAACGGGGAGAACGTACAAACTCCTCACAGGTAGTGACGGGATTTGAACTCAGTTTCCTTGTACTATAAAGTGTTGTGCGAACCTCTGTGCTACTGTGCTGTCCGAGCAAGGAGAGCTTTTGCCCCGGAGCTCTCTTCGTACTGCCACGACTGCTTGATCATTTACAGAAACTGGAAAGAATTTGATTAACGTTATTGGGACCTGTGTTCTGTCACATCAGATGTTACCAGCTGCGTCAACATCCCAGCAAACATTATTGCCGAGATTCAGTGAAAATGCTTGTCTTGCGAACTGTGCATACGGATCAAATCATTACACAGTGTATTGAGGTAGGACGAAGTAAAACAATAACAGTTCAGAATAAAGTTTAAAAACTACCGAAAAAATGCAAATAAACAATAAAATACAGTGTTATAACAAGGTAATTTGTGGCAGAGTGGAGATACATCTCTGCCGATGGAGATGTAAGACGCTCCTTCTCTCCATTAGTCAACAGGTCACTCTTGGACAACTGTGGTGCCCACTCTCCCCCCGAATGGGGTCACGTGAAGCCATGGGAGCAGGAGGTGGATGATCGTATGAGCAGCCGGTGCAGATCACAAGTCTTGGTTATGCGACCACTGACGCCAGGCAGACAATCTCTGAAGGATATTGATAATGGATAATGGTTCGGGTCACCCATCTTGTAAAGACATTGCCCAGAAGAAGGGAATGAGTAAAGCACTTCTGTAGAAAAATTTGCCAAGAATAATCATGGTCATGGAAAGACCATGATCACTCACGTCAAACAGCACGGCACAGAGTGATACCATGGCAACCAGGTGAACTTGAACTCAGGGAGATCTTAGGGGAAGTACAAAGGAGGGAAATGGAATGTGGATGATTTCTTTGTACAGAAAGGAATACATGGCTATCTATATCGAAGAGATTAAAGTCAGTGATGCTCATAAGGGCAAATATTGGTGGAGTGTAAATATCTCAGAGCATCATAGAGTCACATAGCACTAGAGCCCAGAAGCAGGCCTTTCGGCCCATTTAGTTCCTGTCAAACTATTGATCTGTCTAGTTCCATTGACCTGCATCTGGACTATGACCCTTTAAACCCCTCCCGTCCATGTATCTATCCAAATTTCTCTTAAATGTTGCAGTTGAAGCTGCAACCACCACTTCCACTGCCGGTTCAGTCCACACTCTCAACACCCTCTGAGCGAACAAGTTCCCCCCTTGTTCCCCTTAAACATTTCACCTTTCATCTTTAACCTACGACCTCTAGTTCTAGTCTCACCCAACCTCTGATTGCACTTACCCTATCAATCTATCAATACCCCATCATAGTTTTGTATCCCTCTATCAAATCTCCTCTCAGTCTTCTGTGTTGTGGTTGGTTGATTTGATATCTAAAATCAATTCTCTCTACTGGAATCATTGGGTTTGATCTCAACCCGCTGAGATTAAATGGCAGTGAAGGGGACAAGTCTGTTCCATCTCCCCGTATTTTTATATATTTCTGTCTGTGCAGTACCTTCCTGTGAGTTTCTAACTCTAACATTGATCCATCGGGAGCTGGAGGGCATTTGCAACAAGCGACCATTCTTGTCTTCCTCGCCAGACGGGGATCTTTACCTCTACCTTTGACCTTCTCAAATGCAGTGGTTATCATGACCCACTGCTGACGGTTCTCCCACCATGGGCACCGAGCCAAGCTTCTCAGATGCGGAATGAGCCCAGCAGCGGAGAGCAGGTGGCCGTGTGTATGAATCACAGGTGTGGTGCATTCCTCAGCAGCGAACACCAATTAACCTTCGCTTCTATCAGCCCTCTGTGTAATTACTGATAATAACTTCAGTCTCAAACTTCCCTGCACTTTCTAAAATAATAACGTTTGTTCGCCAGCTGTGGAACGCGGGCTTGCACGTTAATGAATTCTTCTCCATCACCATACCAGCCTGACTCTCTTCAAGATAACAGTTTTAATTACATTTGACATGACTAGGCAGTAGTTAACCCTGACAGAGCTGCAGGGTAAATCTGAGGTGGATTGCAACCCTGCTAGAAGGGCTCAAAAGAGTGTCCGTTGTGGTCTTGTGGTGGCTGATAGGAGGTCATTCTTGCGGGCAGGCTATTGACTGGTAATCTTCTTGCATTCCTTCCTACTTTCCCGCTCCCCCCTGCTATATTGCTATTGTTTCTGTCCATGCATCGAGTGGCATTTTTCCGTGTCCGTAGCCTTTGACTATTTTATGCTAGCTCGCTCGATCTTGTACAGGTGGAAACCACATGAGGAGCTGGCGGGATTCGAACTCGGGACCATTTGCCTTGAAGTCCGGTGCTGATGCCACTCCGCCACTGGTTGCCGGCTACTGCTGCTGCATTGTGGGTATCTAACCCAAGAAGGGTGACAGCTGACTTGATAGAGGCCTACTTGATGACACGGAAGTGGCCTCATATGGTCGGGAGGAGAGCTTTTGGTGCATTGGCCTTCATAAATCACTGGGTGCAGGAGTTGGAAGGTTATGTTGAAGTTGTCTCCAAATTTGAGGAAGGACATTCTTGCTATTGAGGGAGTGCGGCGTAGGTTCACAAGGTTAATTCCCGGAATGGCGGGACTGTCATATGTTGAAAGATTGGAGTGACTGGGCTTGTATACACTGGAATTAGAAGGATGAAAGGGGACCTGATTGAAACATAAAAGATTATTAAGGGATTGGACACGTTGGAGGCAGGAAGCATGTTCCCGCTGATGGGTGAGTCCAGAACTAAAGGCCACAGTTTAAGAATAAGGGGTAGGCCATTTAGAACAGAGATGCAGAAGAACTTTTTCACCCAGAGAGTGGTGGATATGTGGAATGCTCTGCCCCAGAAGGCAGTGGAGGCCAAGTCTCTGGATGCATTCAAGAGAGAGTTAGATAGAGCTCTTATAGATAGTGGGGTCAAGGGATATGGGGAGAGGGCAGGAACGGGGTACTGATTGTGTATGATCAGCCATGATCACAGTGAATGGTGGTGCTGGCTAGAAGGGCCGAATGGCCTACTTCTGCACCTATTGTCTATTGACGTCACTGAGGCAAAATTTGAAGAATTGTGTGCAGTTCTGATACTTACCAACAGGAAAGATATCAATAAGATTGAAGAAGCTTAGAGAAAATATACAAGGATGTTCCCAGAATTTGAGGACCTAAGTTATAAGGAAAGTTTCTGTCGGTTAGGACATTATTCCTGGAGTGCAGGAGAATGAGGGGAGATTTGATAGAGGTGTACAAAATTATGAGGGGCATAGATAGGGTAAATAAATGCAAGCAGGCTTTTTCCACTGAGGTTGGGTGAAACTAGATCTAGAGGTCATGGGTCAAGGTTGAAAGGTGAAATATTTGAGAGGAACCTGAAGGGGTACTTCTTCGTTCAGGGGGTGGAGAGAGTGTGGAACGAGCTGCCAGTGGAAGTGGCGGATGCAGGTTTGATTGCCACACTTAAGAGAAATTTGGATACGTAAATGGATGGGCGGGCTGCGGAGGGATATAATGCAGGAGCGGATTGATGGGAGTGGACAGAATAACGTTTACAGACCAGATAGGCCCCAAGGGCCTTTTTTTGTGTCATAATGCTCTGACTCTAAGTCTATTTTATGTGTATATATATATCTACAGTGCCTAAAAGAAGTATTCACCCTCCTTGGAAGTTTTCATGTTTCATTGTTTTACAACATTGAATCACAGTGGATTTAATTTGGCTTTTTTGACACTGATCAACAGAAAAAGACTCTTTTGTGTCAAAGTGAAAACGGATCTCTACAAAGTGATCTAAATTAATTACGTACGTAAAATACAAAGTAATCGTTTGAATAAGTATTCACCCCCTTTAATATGACACACCAAATCATCACTGGTGCAGCCAATTGGTTTTAGAACTCATGTAATCAGTTAAATGGAGATCACCTGTGTGCAGTCAAGGTGTTTCTGATGATTGTAGTAAAAATACACTTGCAGATGGAGGGTCCAATTGCTGGTGAGTCAGTATCCTGGCAAAAACTACACCATGAAGATAAAAGAACACTCCAGGTAACTCTGTGAAAAGGTTATTGAATAGCACAAGTCAGGAGAAGAAATTTTCCAGGTCACTGAATATCTCTTGGAGTGCGGTTAAGTCAATCATCAAGAAATTAAAAGAATATGGCACAGCTGTAAATCTGGCTAGGGCAGGCACTCCTCAAAATCTGAGTGAGCGTGCAAGAAGGGGACTAGTGAGGAAGGCTGCCAAGAGGCCTATGATAACTCTGGAGGGGTTACAAGCTTCAGTGGCTGAGATGGGAGAGACTGCACGTACAACTGTTGCCCGGGTGCTTCACCAGTTGCAGCTTTATGGGAGAGTGACAGAGAGAAAGCCACTGTTGGGGAAAAAAAATCACATGAATTCTTGGCTAGAGTTTGCCAGAAGGCATGTGGGAGGCTCTGAAGTCAGCTGGAAGAAGGTCTGACAAAACCAATATTGAGCTTTTTGGCCATCAGACTAAACGCTGTGTTTTGGCATAAGCCAACACCACACATCATCAAAAACACACCATCCCTACCGTGAAGCATGGTGGTGGCTGCATCATACTGTGGAGATGCTTCACTGCAGCAGGCCCTGGAAGGCTTGTGAAGGTAGAGGGTAAAATGAATGCAGCAAAATGCAGGGAAATCCGGGAGGAAAACCTGACGCAGTCTGCAAGACGACTGTGACTTTGGAGAAGATTTGTCTTCCAGCAAGAAAATGACTCTAAGCATAAAGCCAAAGCTACACATGAATGGCTTAAAAACAACAAAGTTAATGCCCTGGAGTGGCCAAGTCAGAGTCCAGACCTCAATCCAATTAAGAATTTGTGGCTGGACTTGAAAAGGGCTGTTCACTCACAATCCCCGTGCAATCTGACAGAGCTTGAGCAGTTTTGTAAAGATGAATAGGGGAAAAATTGCACTGTCCAGATATGCAAAGCTGATAGAGACCTATCCACACAGACTCAGGGCTGCAGTTGCTGCCAAAGGTGCATCTACTAAATGATGACTTAAAGGGAGGGGGTGAACACTTGTGCAGTCAATTATTTTGTGTTGAATAATTGTAATAAATTTAGACCAATTTGTAGATATTGGTTTTCACTTTGACACAAGTCTTTTTTTTTTGTTGATCAGTGTCAAAAAAGCAAAACTGAATCCATTGTGATTCAATGTTGTAGAACCATAAGGCATGAAAACTTCTGGTGGTGGGGGGGGATACTTTTTTAAGGGCACTGTATATACTCCGTTCGTACACAACTCGAGTTTGGAACTGGAGCTAAATTTGTTCAGGTGTGCTGGTGCCTGTGGTGATAGGACGTAGGACATAGAAGAGTACAACAATGTTATGCTGAACCAGTTAACAAGCAAATCAAAAACACCCAAACATTAATACCTCCTATCTTCATCTTCATCATTGTCGTCAGGTGCCATGCCCAGTTTGAGCTTTGACTGCCATGGCCCACACACTCCTGTTTTGGGTCAAGTGGATCAATTCATTGGTATTCATTTCCAGTTCTCTGACTGCCGTCTCCATCGTCATTTGTCTTTGCCTTCCTCTTGCTTTCTTCCTTTCAATCTTCCCCATAAATATCGTGCATTCTAACTCCTCTTTCCTAATCACATGTCCAATGAAGTCACGTTGCCTTTTCATGATCTCATACATGCTTTCTCTTTTTGTGCTTGCTCTGTTCATGACATCCTCATTAGATATTGGTTTCATCCATGAGATTCTTTGCATCCTCCTCAAAAACCACATCTCTGCTGCTTCAGTTCATTTCCTCGTGTTATTGTCCAACATTCTGAGCCATATAACATAACTGGATAAACGTAACATTCAGTACTCTGAGGAGGGTTGTCATGCCTAGTTTAGTGTTGGTCAGTATACTCCTCATTCTCGTAAAGGTGTCTTCTGCCATCTCTATTCTTCTTTTATTCTCCTACCTACACCATGTCCGTATCCCCCCATCTTCCTTGCATCATGTGTCTAACTGAACATCTCTTAAAATCCTTGAATGTATTTGCTTTTACCACCAGCCCAGGCAGTACATTCCAGGCATCTACCACTCTCCGTGTACCCCTCACGTCCCACTTCAACCTACCCCCTCTCAGCTTCAATGCATGCCCTCTGTTATTGGACGTTTCAACCCTGGGAAACGGATACCCCCTGTGCACTCTGCCTATGCCTCTTAAAACCCTGTAAGCCTCTATCAACCTCCCCTCAGCCTCCGGCGCTCCGGGAAAAAACATCCCAAGTTTATCCAGCCTCTCGTGATACCACTCGCCCTCTAAACCAGGCAGCGTCCTGGTAAACCTCTTCTGCACCCTCTCCAAAGCCTCAACGTCCTTCCAACCAGAACTGTATGAAATTCTCCAGATGTGGCCTAACCAGAGTTTTATAAAGTTGCAAAGTAACCTCTTGACTTCTGAACTCGGCGCCCCAACTAATAAAAGCAAGCGTTCCGTAAGCCTTCCTAACCACCCTATTGACCTATGTAGCAACTTTCAAGGAGCTATGAACTTGGACCCCAAGATCTCCCTGCTCAGCAACACTGTTAAGGATCTTGCCCTTCACAGTGTTCAAACTCCTTGCATTTGCCCTACCGAGGTGCAACACTTCACATTGGTGAATGCGATGTTGGATTAGTGAAGCAAATCCAAAAAGAACCAGTGAAGAGATTAGGGACATGTGGTGAACTATGTGCCTGTCTGGACACGCCCCCTGCTGACTGCTCCTGTGGCTCCTCCCACAGACCCCTGTGGACACGCCCCCCTGCTGACTGCTCCTGTGGCTCCTCCCACAGACCCCTGTGGACACGCCCCCCTGCTGACTGCTCCTGTGGCTCCTCCCACAGACCCCTGTGGACACGCCCCTTTGCTGACTGCTCCTGTGGCTCCTCCCACAGACCCCTGTGGACACGCCCCCTGCTGACTGCTCCTGTGGCTCCTCCCACATACCCCTGTGGACACGCCCCCTGCTGACTGCTCCTGTGGCTCCTCCCACAGACCCCTGTGGACACGCCCCCCTGCTGACTGCTCCTGTGGCTCCTCCCACATACCCCTGTGGACACGCCCCCTGCTGACTGCTCCTGTGGCTCCTCCCACAGACCCCTGTGGACACGCCCCCCTGCTGACTACTCCTGTGGCTCCTCCCACAGACCCCTGTGGACACGCCCCCTGCTGACTGCTCCTGTGGCTCCTCCCACAGACCCCTGTGGACACGCCCCCTGCTGACTGCTCCTGTGGCTCCTCCCACAGACCCCTGTGGACACGCCCCCCTGCTGTCTGCTCCTGTGGCTCCTCCCACAGACCCCTGTGGACATGCCCCCTGCTGACTGCTCCTGTGGCTCCTCCCACAGGCCCCTGTATAAAGGTGATCTGAGGCCTTTGCTCGGCCTCAGTCTCCAGGATGTAGTATGATGGTCACTCACTTCTGGTTCCTTCTTCCAGTCAATAAAAGCTGATATCTCGCCTTACGTCTCAGAGTGAGTTATTGATGGTGCATCAGGACATAGAAGGCATTCAGAGGTAGAATTTTTGTACAAAAGCTGAAACTCATTGGCTGTACCGAATCATAGTTGGTAGTCACTTGGGCTTTTAGGAGGGGGAGGATGTTTCTATCATTCATTCAATGGAGTTTCTTGGTTTGTGGATGTCTGTGAAGAGTATGAATTTCAGGTTGTATACTGTATACATTCTCTGATCCTAAAATTAACCTTTGAACCTTTAATGTGTTTGGAGCCAGGCAAGTGACTAAACGTGATCAGGACCGACATTCAGATTCCAGCATCTGCAGTCTCTTGCCTCACTCTCTCAGGCTGCCTGGCTGAACATTACAAGCTGGTTGTGAATCGGTCCAGCCCCAGTCTCCTTCTACGGATGAATCACACTTGTGGAGAACAGCAAATTAGTGAAAGGATTCTGCTCTTTACACTAAGATTGGTTTCCGAACCGGGTAAAAAGGTGGATTAGCGACTCAGTTTACAGATGTGAGCATAGAATATAGAACAGTAGAGCCCAGTACCAGGACCTTCAGTCCACAATGTTGTGCTTGATTAATTAACTTACTGGCCATTACACCACTGGTCTTTAGGGCAGCAATGAAGGTCCTCTATCTCTACTGGAGGTCAGGGCTTCCCTTATCAGGTCAATAGCTTCCTCATAGTTTTCAATATTGTCAGTCACACAAGTCCTGGTTGGAGACTCAGGAATACTGTTGTACTCAGATCTAGAAGGATTCCATAACAATTTTGTTTTATCAGTCAGGATTGTTAGCCCTGAGCTGAGCCCCCAAACCTGGAGGACTGGTGGCCCACTCTTTACTCTTTGACCCTACTTAGCATAAAGCCCCGACTCCAGCCAACGTAGCTCTCTGGGTCAATGAGGCACGCAAGCCTCCAAGCCCAACGACGGGGTTGTGGTCATCTTGGAGGCAGGTTAATTAAACATCTAATTAAATGCTTAACAAATTCTTTCTGCCTACGCAATGTCTGTATCCAATCATTCTCTGCACATTCATGTGCCTACTTAAGAATCGCTTCAAGACATCTATCATCTTTGCATCCACCTCCTCCCTGACAGGGCATCCTTTTTGTGAAATTCAACAAATTCCTGGGAGCTCCAAATTTTAAAGACATGAGATTTTGCAGAGACTAAAATTCTTGAGCAACAAACAGAAAACGTGGGAGGAACTCAGTAAGTCAGGTAGCATCTATGGAGGGAAGTAGCCAGTCAATGTTTCTGGCCTTGGTCTGAGGAGTAAATGCCATCTGTTTACTCCTCACCGTAGATGCCCAGTTCCTCCAGCGTTTTGGGCATCTTCCTGGAACTATTGCCAGAAAGAGTCCCAGAAGGCAACAAGGAGAGGCCACTGCACAGGATCAGAAAAAGGCCCAGTATGATGTAGACGCTGCCATCGCCATCGTGGGCACTAGCCTCCCCTGTACTGAGGACATCTTCAAAAGGTGATCCCTCAAAAAGGTGATAACTATCATTATGGACACCCACCCTCCAGGACAAGCACTCTTCTCATTACTGACGTCACTACCATCAGGTATTGGAGCCTGAAGAATCCCAGTCCATGTTTTAGGAATAGCTTCTTCCTCTTTGCCATCCAATTTCTCAATGGACAATGAACGCATGACCTGTTTTTCTCTATTTCTGCATTACCAAATTGTTTTTTAAAATATATATTTTAATTGTAATTTTTATGCATTGCAGTGTAGTACTAACACACAAAAAAACAAATTTCATGATATATGTCAATGATAATAAGCCTGATTCTAAACGGCGACTCCTTAGCTTGCATCTTCAGAAACAGATCTCTCCATCTTTAATATCTTTACTTTTCCCTTTCAGGGTTCTTTTGAAGACCTTGACCTGGAGTTACACACTGACATTGGTTCTTTGCGGGATTGGGGCCCACTCTCGGGGTTTCACAACTGGCTGTTATCCGACATGCCAAGGGCGCGGCCTAAGATGTCAGCTCGCCTTTGGAGGCCTGGGATCTCGGGGCTCTGGAGCCGGGCGGATCGAAGGTCGGTGTCCTGACAGACCGGTGTGTCGTGGGAGCTGGAAGAACCTTGGCTGTGTGCCCAGAGACCCAAGATCTTTGGGCACAGACCTTGGAGAAAGCGACACAATGGACTTTTAACATCGTGAACCAGTGAGTTGTTTGTTATGAATCCCCTCTCGCTGTGAAACGGAGACACCTCTTCTGCCTTATTAGGGAGAGAGAGAGCCTGTGGTATGTCGAATAGCAGGTGAATGAGTAGTCTTTGAAGTGCTGAGAGTCTGTGTCTTTGCTGTTGTTTTGCTGCATGCTTGAGTGCTCGGTGGCGGGTGCCGAAGCTTTTTAAATAATTCGCTGGTGGGGGGAGGGAGGATTGTTGCTTTGCTGCCGCTTACGCGTGAGAGGGAGGGGAGCAGAGGGGGACTTTGGGGTTCTAACATTTTACTGTCATTCATCCTTTGGGGGCGCTCCACTGTTTTGTGGACGGTTGTGAAGAAAAAGAATTTCAGGATGTACATTGTATACATTTCTCTGACATTAAGTGTACCTTTGAAAGCTTTGTTTCCGATCTGGACTTATTCCTTTGCACACTCTAGTTAAGGCTTGGACTGATGCAATGTCTTACCGCCTTGCCGTAACCTCACACCGCTGTCTGCACAGTGGCTTTACTTCAATGAACGCTGTGAATGTAGATAGACCGTCGAATTTGAGTTTGAACTCACTGCACTGGGCTTAACTGAGGTCCCAAGGAATACTTCTGTCTGGAGTGGAAACTGTGCTCTGCCTGGCTCATCAGGTCGGCATGGTAACGTGCCGTGGGGATTTGGTGGGATTCCGCATTTGAACACCTGACTCTAATCCCTTTGATCCCGACCCATAAATACCACACAAGTCCACTTCACTACTGGACAGAATTGGCATATAACTACAAGAAACAACGCTCAGTTCGATCGCTCCTTTATCGGAAAGATCTTTACAAGAGTGTTGTTAATCAATACTTGAAGCGGCGCTGAAGAGAAAGTATATACAAGGAGCATTTTAGTGGAGGAGAGAGCGATAGAGAGTCGGTTGGCTAAAGACTCATCAACTAATGGCATCTCCACAGCGATGGAGGATTGACTTAAACTCGAAGATTATGTTGGCCTTCCCTCTCACTGTGGCAGGAGGATTACCTCTCTCTCCCTCGTTCGTGTGTGAGAGAGAGAGAGAGAGAGAGAGAGAGAGAGAGAGAGAGAGAGAGAGAGAGCGAGAGAGAGAGCGAGAGAGAGAGAGAGAGAGAGCAAGAGAGAGAGAGAGCGAGAGAGAGAGAGAGAGAGAGAGAGCGAGAGAGAGAGAAAGAGAGAGAGAGCCCTGTGAGTTGTCAAAGTGTTGGATGGACAGTAGCTTTTCTTGATGGTCTTTAGATCATGGTTTCCAGGATGCTTTGCAATTGCTTGAATGCTGGGTGGTGTGGAGGTGGCTTGATAGTTTTTGCTGCTGCTTGTGCATGGGAGGGGGTTAATGGAGTCTTGGGGTTCTAACATGTTCTGTCATTCATTCTTTGCTTTTATCTCCCTGTCTTGTGGATGCCTGTGAAGAGTAAGAATTTCAGGTTGTATACTCTATGCATTCTCTGATATTAAACTGAATCATTGAGATCAGGGTCCTCAGACGGCAGATATCTTAGAGGGTTGCAGTGGTTTTCAAGGAATGGGGAAGAATCATCGATGGAACGTAACAATTGCTTGAAGTCAAATCCAGACACCGTCCCTGAGCTAATGAAGCCAGACACAGCAGACCATTTTGTTTTTTTGTGTGAAACATGTTACGGTTGAGTAGTGTAGTTGGACAGTGCCCTAGCAGGTTGCGAAGCACTGCACAGCTCCGCGGTCTGGAATGAGGTTGCACACTCTCCTCGTGACTGTGTGGGTTTCCGTTCTCCTCCCACGTTCCAAAGACGTGCGGTTTAGTGGGTTAATTGGTCACGTGGGTGTGATTGGGTGGAATGGGCTCATTGGGCCAGAGTTACTATGCTGTATCTCCATACAAATAAATACTGTGGTCTAGAACAACCTTACCTGGAGGAACACGGACCCACTTAGTAATACGGCATCACAAAACCACCCATTCCCTCAATTTCAACTCCATCGCTTCTCTCCGATTGAAGCATTGAGGGTGTGAGCCCATGATCGACTCCATAGCATCCCTCTGATTGTGGTGTCCAGGGCGTGAGCCCATAACTGACTCCACTGCTTCTCTCTGATTGAGGCGCCTGCGTGGTTAAGGCCAACGAGGACGAGAGCGGAGGATGGGCAGGTGTTCGATGCCGCCTGCCTGCATTTGACCCATCTTCCTCTCCCTCTCGCTAGCTGCTGTCGGAGGAAAGTCTACATTGCCAAGATTGATCAGAGAGATTGTGGACTCACTTTGGAGGACTTTGAGGTTCACGTTTGATGTTTTTCCTTAAACGGGTTCCATGGTTCTTCTTTGTTTCGTCACTGTCTGCGGAGAAGACGAATTTCAGGGTTGTGTACTACATCCTTACTTTGATAATAAATGTACTTTGAATCCTTTGAATGTTGCATGTGTTCCTGGATTCCAGTTACTCTTCTGTTTTGCTGTTTTTGATTATCAGGGTGATCAATGCAGACTGGGGAGCTTTGGCGAAGAGCAGGTCTGAGGCAGCGCGGCGCTAAACTGAACGGAATCGAATACTCCTGGTTTGATGTTTGACATTCTATGTGTTGTTTGCTTGCTCTTTGCTGTTCGCACAATTTTTTTTTGCCCATTGGGTACCTGATGTTTCCTTGAGCAGGTTCCATGGCACTCCTTTATTCCGTGGCTGTCTCTGGGAAGACGAATCTCAGGTTTGCATACTGCAGGTAAACTTTGATAAAAAATGCACTTTGATGCTTTGAAATGTACAAAAGATCCAACCATTGACTCCTGGAAGGGCAACGGGGTATTGGACATGCTCCTGTGGACATTAATAATGCTGGGGATGAGAAGGTTGAGGGGAATTCCAGGCAGTGACTATCACCAATAGCCTACCCTGGTCCAACCGTGCAGCCATGGCCAAGAAAGGTTGCATCCACTTCCTCAGGACTCAGCAAGTCCCCCTCAGCTCTTACCGGTCTTTATCGATGCACCATAGAAAGCATTCTGACTCGTGAACCTTCTCTGCAAACATACCTTAGGATAGTGGTGAATATTGGTAGCTCAGGTTGAGGCGTTTGTTGTTGGGTGTCCGCTGAGATTGGCAAATAGTTTGCAGACGTTTCATCCCCAGTCAGGGTGACATCCTCAGTGCGCAGTTGTTGGTGTTTCTCTCAGGGAGTGCTTGCGTTTGTCTGGCCCCCACCCCTTCGCTTCCCTTGCTCCTGATTGGCTACCCTATCAGTTGACCTTTGAACTCTAATAGCACTCGTTTCTCTGGCTCTCAGGGGTTCATAGATGGCGTTGATTTTGAGATGTTGTTTAGTGTGTGTGTGTGTGTGTGCGTGTGTGTGTGTGTGTGTGTGTGTGCGTGTGTGTGTGTGTGCGTGCGTGTGTGTGTGCGTGTGTGCGTGTGTTTGGCGGCTTTTGCCTCTGTCTGTATTTGGAGGTGGAGCAGCAGCATCTTATATTCCATCTGGGTAGCCTCCAACCTGATGGCATGAATTATCTATTTTTCCTTCTGGTAAACAAATTCCCCCTCCCCTTCCTTCTTCTATTCCCCACTCTAGACCTTTCACTTCTTCCCACCCTTGACTATTACTTCATCTCAGGTCCCCTCCTCCTTCCTTTTCTCCTACGGTCCACTCTCCTCTCCTATCAGATTCCTTCCTCTCCAGCTCTTGACCTTTTCCACCCACCTGGCTTCACCTTTCACCTCCCAGCTAGCCACCTTCCCCTCCCCACCTCTTTATTCCGGCATCATCCCCCGCGCTTCTCAGTCCAGAAGAAGGGTCTCGGACCGAAACGTCGACTGTTTGTTCATTTCCATAGATGTTGGCTGATCTGCTGAGTTCCTCCAGCAGAGTCTGGGGGGGTGGTGTGTGTGTGTGTGTGTGAGAGAGAGAGACTGAGTGTGCGTTCGACAGGTTTGACCTCCTCCTCACACCGAGGAGTAATCTTGTGTTGGCAAAACATGGTTGCTGAGGAGTCGCTGAGAGAACGACAGGGAAGGTCAGGGATGGGGTGGAGGCCAGGAGTGAGGGATGATGTAGGTGATGGTGGAGCTACCTGTCAAAGTCAGTTAGTGACGAGTCTGGTGGGGGCGTAGGGTGGAGGCGCTGAATGAAATCTGCAGTTGGCACGAGTGGAGAAATATGAATACTGGAAGTGAATCATTATCATTGAATCGTAGATTTGTTCAGCATTGAAAAGGGAGACTGACCCAGCCTGTCCACACCAAAGAGTGGACACCTTTCCACGTTAACCCCTTTCCCCAACACACGGCCTGTGCTGAGGAGATTCAAGTGCTTAAATCCTGTCAGTGAAACAACTTCAACCATTCAGATTCAGATTCGTTTAGAACACAAGACCATAAGATACCCTCCAAGAGGACCACACCCTTGTCGTAGGGTTTGGAGGCTTGTGTCTCTCTGTGGCATGGAGGGCTTTGTTGGTTGGAGTCAGGGCTTTATGCTTTGGCTCCTAGTAAGGCTGCCCACACTAGACAGGTCAAAGGGTAGAGGTCAGACTAAGAGTGGTCCACCGGTCCTCCGGGTTCGGGGGTTCAGCCCAGGGCTGACAACCCTGACTGGTCAAACAAAATTGTTATGGAAAAGCAATGAAGAAACCTTCTACATCTGAGCGTGATGGTATTCCTGAGTCTCCGCCCGGGACTTGCATGACTGACAGTAGCGAAAACCGAGAGGAAGCTACTGACATGATGAAGGAAGCCCTGAACACCGCCGGAGATGGAGGATCTTCATTGCCGCCCTAAATCCCAGCGGCATAACGGCTAGTAAAGAAAAACACAAGATATAGGAGAATTAGGCCATCGAGTCTGCTCCACCATTTCATCATGGCTGATCCATTTCCCTCTCAGCCCCAATCTCCTCCCTTCTCCCCGTGTCCCTTCATGCCCCGACTAATCAAGAACCTGTCAACCTCTGCCTTGAATATGCCCAACAGCTTAGCCTGCACAGCCAAATATTTATCACATGTACGTTGAAACATACAGTAAAGTGTGTCACTTGTGTTAACAGCCGACATAACCTCGGTGCCACAGGTTGGCATCGCCACGCATTCCGGCGCCAACACAGCGTGCCTTGAATGCTCAGCAGAACAGCACAGAATACAGCAAGCAGCAAAACAACAACAGGAAAACAAGCCCCTTTCCTTCCTCCCACCCACACATAGGCAGCCCTCCAACTACAAGCACAGGCCTCTGGGCCTTCAGGCTTCAGACTTCGACCTCCAGACTACCCTGACGCAGGGTTTCGACCCAAAATATTAGCAGTTCCTTCCCTCTCGCAATTGCTGCCTGACCACTGAGCTCTGTCAGAATATTATTTGTTGCTGATGTGAATCTCTTCTTCAATGGACAGAATATTTGGGCCCTGGGTGATGGCAGGCCTCGGCAGTAGCCATTTTGCAATAATATGTCCTACAATTCAAACATACAATACCAGGCAAAGAGTAGAGGCTCGTGGTGGTGACTGAACACAGCTTAGAACATAGACCACTTCTGCACAGTACGGTAGCATAGTGGTTAGCACAACAGTCCCGGCGACCCAGGTTCAATTCTCACCACTGCCTGTAAGGAGCTTGTACGTTCCCCCTCCGACCATATGGGCTTCCTCCCACAATCCAAAGACCTACTGATCGGTAGGTTAATCATTGTCAATTGTCCCATGATCAGGCAAGGATTAAATAGGGGGTCGCTGGGTGGCATGACTCAAAGGGCCAGAAGAGCCTATTTCGTGCAGTATCTCAATAAATAGACGGATCGATAGAGAAGTATCAGAATCAGAATCAGGTTTGTTATCACTGGCATGTGATGTGAAATTTGTTACCTTAGCAGCAGCAATACATAATCTAGCAGAGAAAAAAAATAATAAATAAACAAGTAAATCAGTTATGTATATTAGAACCATAGAACATTACAGCACAGAAACAGACCTTTTGACCCTTCTTGGCTGTGCCAAACCATTTTTCTGCCTGGTCCCACTGACCTGCACCTGGGCCATATCCCTCCATACACCTCTCATCCATGTCCCTGTCCAAGTTTTTCTTAAATGTCAAAAGTGAGCCCGCATTCACCACTTCATCTGGCAGCTCATTCCACACTCCCACACTCTCTGTGTGAAGATGCCCCCCCCATGTTCCCTTTAAACTTTTCCCCCTTCACCCTGAACCCATGTCCTCTGGTTTTTTTCTCCCCTAGCCTATTGAATACATTACAAAAAAGATACAAAAAAAGAAATACTGTATACTGTACTTTAAAAAAAAAAGTGAGTTAGTGTCCAAAGATTCAATGTCCATTTAGGAATGGGATGGCAGAGGGGAAGAAGCTGTTCCTGAATCATTGAGTGTGTGCCTTCAGGCTTCTGTACCTCCTCCTGATGGTAACAGTGAGAAAAGGGCTGCCTTTCTGAGACACCGCTCCCTAAAGATGTCCTGGGTACTTTGTAGGTTAGTACCCAAGATAGATTTACAACTTTCTGCAGCTTCTTTCGGTCCTGTGCAGTAGCCCCCGCATACCAGACAGTGATGCAGCCTGTCAGAATGTCTCCATGGTACATCTATAGATGGTTTTGAGTGTATTTGCTGACATGCCAAATTCTTCAAACTCCTAATAAATTATAGCCGCTGTCTTGCCTTCTTTATAACTACAGCGATATGTTGGGACCAGGTTAGATCCTCAGAGATCTTGACACCCAGGAACTTGAAGCTGCTCACTCTCTCCACTTCTGATCCCTCTCCAAGGATTGGTATGTGTTCCTTCGTCTTACCTTCTGGAAGTCCGCAATCAGTTCTTTCATCTTATTGACGTTGAGTGCAGGTTGTTGCTGCGGCACCATTCCTCTAGTTGGCATACCTCACTACTGTACTCCCTTTCATCACCACCTGAGCCTCCGCATCTTTCTTCCACATGAGGCAAACAGATCTGAACAGGATATTCCACGTGCGGTCTAACCGGGAGTTTTAACAGACCAGCAGAGGTAGAGCTTGGAACGTTCTGTGAACGTGAGGTCCCAGCTCTTCCTGTTCACTCTGTGCCCATCTGCGATCAGTGCCAGCATCTGCAGGTACCTGAAGCTGCAGTGTGTGTCAGCCCAGCTCGCTGCAGAGACAGCAGCAGCTTTGGATTACCATCAGATTGAACTCACGTATTTCCAACCAAGTATTTCCAACTGCACGCGCGGGGGAGCTAAGATTTATTGCTGCATGTTCAGAGGTCTTTACAGGTGTGATTTCGTGTGTTTAAAGAAAGTGAATATTCGGTTCATTAACCCCATCACGGCAGCTATAGAATTTATTTAGTCAATGATATAAACGTGGAGTTAAAAATGCAATGTTAACAGTGGACATAGTGTGAAATAAAACCCATCCGATTTAAATTTCCATCAGCAAGCCAGCCTCCCCTCCACAGAACAGCGCTCGCAAAATTCTGGAGGAAATCAGCTGGTCAGGCAGTATCTCTTTGTTTTCATTTTTGCACTATGTATTTGATTTAATTTTTTAACGTATATTTGTTGTTGTTCAGTTGTTTTTTAGTCAAGTCCGACTCTTCATGACCTTCATGGACTTTCATGGACCATAGGGTCCATGAGTAGATTGGCCTTTCTTCCATGGAGATACCGCTACTGCCCAGGTTGGGATCCGGCTGGGTTTGAATTCATGACCATCTGCCTTGAAGTCCAGCGCTGATGCCACTACACCACCAGACAGCCCTGTCGATATAGTGGCGAGCATTTGGTCCATAATGACAGACGAGAAAGCTCGTTAACTCAGCAACCATTTTATTGTGATAAACAGAGAGCCGACGGTTCACCATGATATGGAGAGTGAACCCAACCAGTTTCATACAGACCAGGGAGGTGACCGTCACACACCCTGGTTACAGTTAGGGTGACCCACAAATACACAAGCGAATAACTGCATAACCCAAGCTAAAATGTGACAATGAACGAACTGGAAGTTCCCACCGTAATCCCACAAAAACATTTTAGCACAAGAACAACAAACAGTACTGGTCATTAGAAATGCAGGGGTGGGCTGTTGACCATGTCCCATCCCCCAGAGTGTCACAATATATATATAAAAGCTATAAATGACAGTAAGTTTATATATTAACTTATAATATATATACTTATTGTGATTTATAGCTTTTTAAATATATTGCACTGTACTGCTACTATAAAACAAATTTCATGACCTACACTCAGTGGCCACTTTATTAGGTACCTTAATACAAATATCTAGTCAGCCAATCATGTGGAAGCAGTTCAATGCATAAAAGCATGCAGACACGGTCAAGAGGTTCAGCTGCTGTTCAGATCAAACATCAGAATGGAGACGGAAATGTGATCTAAGTGACTTTGACTGTGGAATAATTGCTGGTGCCAGATGGGGTGGTTTGAGTATCTCAGAAACTGCTGATCTCCTGGGATTTTCACACACAACAGTTTCCAAAGTTTATAGAGAATGGTGAAAAAACAAAAAAAAACTTATGGTGAGTGGCAGTTCTGAGGGTGAAAATGCCTTGTTAATGAGAGAGAGGTCAGAGGAGAATGGCCAGACTGGTTCAAGCTGACAGGAAGGCGACAGTAACTCAAATAACCACGTCTTTACAATAGCGGTGTGCAGAAGAGCATCTCTGAATGCACAACATATTGAACTTTGAAAGGGATGGGATGCGGCAGCAGAAGACAACAAACATACACTCAGTGGCCTAATAAAGTTCAAAAGATCAACATTAAAAAGTTCAAAGTAAATTTTATTATCAAAGTGCATATATATCACCATATACAACCCTGAGATTCATTTTCCTGTGGGCATACTCAGTAAACCTGTAGAGTAGTAACTATAACAGGATCGATGAAAGATCCACCAGAATGCAGAAGACAGCAAACTGCGCAACTGCAAATATAAATAAATAGCAATAAATAACAAAAACATGAAATAACAAGATAAAGAGTCTTAAAGTGAGATCATTTGTTGTGGGAACATCTCAAAGATGGGGCAAATGGGTGTAGTTATCCCTTTTGTTCGAGAGCTTGATGGTTGTGGGGCAGTAACTGTCCTTGAACCTGGTGGTGTGAGTCCTGAGGCTCTTGTACCTTCTGCCTGATGGCAGCAGCGAGAAGAGAGCAGGCCTGGGTGTTGGGGATTGCTGATGATGGATGCTGCTTTTCTACAACAGTGTTTCATGTAGATGTGCTCAATGGTTGGGAGGGCTTTACCCGTGATGTACTGGGCTGAACCCACTGCCTTTTGCAGAATTTTCTGTTCAAACTCTCTGGTGTTTCCATCCCAGGCTGTGATGCAGCCAGTCAATATACTCTCCACCACACTCCTACAGAAGTTTGTTGTGCTTCTTTGCAATTGCACTAATGTGCTGGGTCCAGACAGATCCTCTGGAATAGTAACCTCCAAGAATGTAAAGTGTCCACTAAGTGTATGTCTGTGATTAGAAAAAAAAGCTGATTGTGATTCTAAATGCAGAATATCGTGAAGAGAAAACACGGTCAAGGTAGGTAAAAAGAGTGCGAGAGCCACAAAGAGAAGCATTGTGAGATGTCAGCTCCATCTTGGCACTAGCCTACAAAGTACCCAGGACATCGTCAGGGAGTGGTGTCTCAGAAAGGCAGCGTCATTATTAAGGACCTCCAGCACCCAGGGCATGCCCTTTTCTCACTGTTACCATCAGCCGGGAGGTACAGAAGCCTGAAGGCACCATTTCAGTGATTCAGCAACAGCTTCTTCCCCTCTTGCCATCGGATTCCTAAATGGACATTGAACCCTTGGACACTACCGCACTTTTTAAAAATATACAGTATTTCTGATTTTTGCATGTTCAGTAGTTGTATAGTGTAATTGATTTATTTATTATTATTATTTTATTTCTCTTCTATATTAAGTATTGCATTGAACTGCTGCTGCTAAGTTAACAAATTTCACGTCACAAGCGGTGATAATAAACTTGATTCTGATTCTGATTCAGAGCTCATCTTTGAGCAGATCGGAAGTCCAATAAAGGATCTGATAATCGCAGAGTAGAAAATGTCCTTGAGCAGAGAAGCATTTTTTTCAGAGGCGCCTGCAATCTCATCCCCGATGCGAGACAAGTGATTCTCTCCACTCTAAAATAACCAACATGAAGTAATGAATAATCAGCTACGGGAGCCCCCAGGACGGGTTCTAATCCCTCTCCTGCTGCTCAGACTGATTACACTACACTAATGACTGAACCTCTGATCTAGATAATGAAATGGCTGGCAGCAGCGGATCTCTGCTTCTTATTAGCGCACCTCAATTAAAGATACGCCGTTACGGCAGTGGCTCTGCTTGGTAAGTGACTGGACTCGTAATTTTGAGGGTTGGATGAGTAACCTGAGGTCAAATCCACCAGAATTTAAATAATAACGGAATTAATTTAGAGAAACAGTCACCAGTGTCATAATAGAGAGATGAGAGAGAGAGAGAGAGAGAGAGAGAGAGAGAGAGAGAGAGAGAGAGAGAGAGAGAGAGAGAGAGAGAGAGAGAGAGAGAGAGAGAGAGAGAGAGAGAGAGAGCACGAGAGAGAGAGAGAGAGAGAGAGAGAGAGAGAGAAGAGAGAGAGAGAGAGAGAGAGAGAGAGAGAGAGAGAGAGAGAGAGAGAGAGAGAGAGAGAGAGAGAGAGAGAGAGAGAGAGAGAGAGAGAGAGAGATGGAGAGTGAAAGAGAGAGGGAGATGTGAAACCAGTGAGAAAGAAAGGGAGAAATGGAGAGAGCAAGAGAGATGGGAGAGAGAGAGAGAGAAAGAGGGAGATGGCAAGACAGAGGAGAGATGGAGAGAGAGAGAGAGAGAGAGAGAAAGAGGGAGATGGCAAGACAGAGGAGAGATGGAGAGAGAGAGAGGGAGAATGGAGAGAGCAAGAGAGATGGGGAGAGAGAGAAGATGGAGAGAGAGTGAGATACACGATTACAATGCGGAAACAGGCCCTCAGCCCATCTCATCCATGCCAACCAGTGCACCTACCTGAACTAATCCCGTATGCCTGCATTTGGCCCCTTGCCCTCTAAATCTCTCCTATCCATGTATCCATATTAACACATCTCGAATGAATCAGAATTAGAATCAGGTTTAATATCACTGGAATGAAATATTCAAGCATAGAGTCATTGCAAAATGTACAAATAGCACAGAGCCACATTTGATGCAGAACACGGGCTAAATTGTCAGATGCTTTTTGCTTTTTAAGCTTGAAGGTGGCCGTGGATGAATAATCACACATACTGCCTGGTAGGACTGAGTGCTGTCACTGTCAGTGGAATTAGCAGTTCAGGCAAAACAAAATTTTATCTTCCCATGAAGCAAAAATGTTATTGTACTCAAATAAGCTCAGGAGACATGGCCAAGGGGTGTTTCCTCCTTCCGTTTGTCCCCATCAGTGGAATTGCAGACCCAAGCTTCATTGTCTTGTCCTCATGATATAAAGCAGGAATTACCAATAACCAATAACCAATCATCAATTTGCTGGCTGTCTACAGACATGGAATGTAGAGTCAGTGGCCACTGTATTAGGTACACCTATACACCTGCTCGTTAATGCGAACATTTAATCAGCCAATCATGTGGCTGTATTTTCTGACCCATTTGGGTCCTCAGCTCCCAGAGGACCATAGGCCTTTGATGGTCTCCTGTCTCCCTCGTCCTCTGAAGTCAATGGTATGGTTGGAGTTCAACACTTCCGTAATCCATTGCATCCAGTGCACAGGGGATTGGCCTATACAGCTCCACCAGAGCCTTGTTGCCGGATCTGCCCATTTCCACCTCTCACAATAGGGATGTAGGGTTGGAGCTTAAGAGGCATGTGACAGTAACTCAATGCATAGAAACATGCAGGCACAGTCAAGAGGTTCCGTTGTTGTTCAGCCCAAACATCAGGATGGGGAAGAAATGTGATGAAGTGACTTGACCTTGGAATGGTTGCTGGTGCTAGATGGGGTGGTTTGAGTATCTCAGAATCTGCTGATCCCCTGGGATTTTCATGCACAATAGCCTCTAAAGCTTACAGAGAATAAGTACAAAAAAAATCCAGTTCTGTGGGGAGAAAGCACCTTGTTAATAGCATTAATGGGTCAGAGCAAGGTCTAGACTGGTTCAAGCTGACAGGAAGGTGACAGTCTCTCAAACAACCACAAGGGTGTGCAGAAGAATATCTCTGAATATATCTAAAGTCGAACCTTGAAGTGTATGAGCTACAGCAGCAGAGGTCCACGAGCGTACACTCACAGACCACTTTAATAGGTCAGGAGGTCCCCAGTATGGTGGCCATTGTGCGTAGAACATAGAACAGTAGAGTGCAGCACAACAAGAAATTGAGTGCAATGGTCTGGAAGTATCTGAGGTGATCTCATGGAAGTGTGCAAGGTCCAGCGATGGCTTGATGATATACATGCAAAGATGTCTTTTCCTCTGGCTAGTGAGTCTAGAGCAAGGGGCTGCCTGTGGGAATCTCAGCACACATACTTTGATAAAAGTACTTTGAATATAATAGGATAAAAGATTGGAAAAATGGACAGGGGGGAGGAGAAATTTCTTCACTTGCATTTAGAAATCCCTGGAATTCTCTGTTCCCAAGAGACACTGGGTTGCTCGTTGGACATGATGGGAATGAAGGAAAGTGGAGATGTTCAGGAATGGGCAGAGGTTGTGCCCTTCCAAGAGAACCACAACCTTATCTTTGGGTTCGGAGTCTTGCACGCCTCAATGACCTGGAGAGCTATGTTGGGTGGAGTCAGGGCTTTATGCTTTGGCTCTTGTTTGGCCGAACAGGTCAAAGGGTAGAGGTCAGACTAAGAGTGGTCCACTGGACCTCCAGGTTCAGGGGTTCAGCTCAGGTCTGACTGGTCAGACAAAATTGTATGGAAACAGCAATGAAGAATCCTTCTGCATCTGAGTGCGACGGTATTCCTGAGTCTCCACCCGGGACTTGCGTGACTGACAGTAGGGAGAACTAGGTGACTGACACAATGAAGGAAGCCCTGAATGTTGCCAGAGATGGAGGACCTTCATTGCTGCCCCAAACGCCAGTGGCGTAAAAGGCAGTAAGTCAGTAAGAGATTGCGCCAAGACCTTATGAAAGGATGGATTGTCCTGCCGAATCCATGCGGACTAATCATGCTCTTTTCCCCGAGGTTCCCATATTTAATTCTGCTTTCAGCCAACCAATGTCAAGAGGCCGGGAACAGATGGCAGAGGGAAATTACTGGGAGAGTAACCATGGACTGCAAATTGACTGAGAAAAAAACAGCATTTACTTCCTCTGAATTCCATATTTTGCAATTTGCTATAAATGCAGACAGCCACTACATAGACCTGAATGGTTAATAGATTAACACATGGAGTAATGTGAGGCATCATATATTGGCACTTGTTGTCAGCAAGGGCAACAGATATTGGTTTGTCAACGAACTGACTGGAAGATAACCATTCTTCAGGAAGCTGACTTATTATTTGATTTCTTATTTGTAACGTCGAAGCTTCTTTCTTCCTCATCCTGAGATCCGTGATAAAGAAGTTTCATTTCCTGTCAGGGCAGCGCAAGCCTCACTGAAATATTAAAGATCGCCTCACAAATAGATTCACGTCATCTCAGTGAACACGAATCAGAGCCTCTCACTGAACCTGCCCTATTGGATTGTTAACATCCCTGCACAGAAAAGTCATGTAAGGAATTTCAATTCTCTGGGCACTCGTCATATTAGAGGATGTAAAATTTCGTCTCTCTTATTTCTCTGTCGGATACGACATAAAAGAGAAGGGACTGAGACTGTTCTAAAAGTCTTATCAGAGAAGTTTTTAGTTAGTAACAAAGAGCAAGTTATCTCTATTTTGGTTCTAGGCTTTCTCTTAGAGGAATAGCTATTATTGATTCACATTGATTCTCTGTTTTTGTAGATGTTTGTGAAGAAAAAGCATTTCAGGATGTATATTGTATGCATTTATCTGACTTTAAATGTACCTTTGAAACATATCGGAGGACCAGAGGTGAAGAGGTTCTGGAACTTTAAATTCCTGGGTGTCGCTATCTCAGAGGACCTGTCCTGGACCCACATATTTGCAAAGAAAGCACAACAGCTTTTCTACTTCCTCAGGAGTCATCGGAAACCTTGGCAAACTTCTATGGATGTGCTGTGGAAAGTGGTGGCTGTGTTACGGCCTGGTATGGGGACACCAATGTCTCTGAGTGGAGAATCCTACAAAAGGTAATGGATTCGGCCCAGTATATCACGGGTAAAGCCCTCCAAACCATTGAGCGCATCTACATGAAACTCTGTCGTAGAAAAGCAGCATCCATCATCAAAGATCCTCACCACCCAGGCCATGCTCTTTTCTTTCTGCTGCCATCTGGTAGCAGGGTTGGTAGCCTGAGCTGAGCCCCTGAACCTGGAGGACCGGTGGGCCACTCTCAGTCTGACCTCTACCCTTTGACCTGTTTGGCTTGGGTGACCCTACCAAGAGCCAAAGCCCTGACTCCAACCAGCATAGCTCTCCGGGTCATTAAGGCACACAAGCATCCAAAACATGAGGAGGCTGTGGTCCTCTTGAAGGCGTCTAATCCATGCCAAACTATTATTCTGCCCAGTCCCATCTGGACCAAAGCTCTTCCATCCATGTACTAATCCAAACATAGCTTCAATGTTGAAATCAAACCTGCCTCCCGCGTCCACCACTTCTGCAGGCAGCTCGCTCCACTCTCATGCTACCCTCTGAGTGAAGAAGTTTCCCCTCAGGTTCCCCTTAAATATCTCACCTTTCACCCTTAACCTCTACTTCTACTCTCGCTCAATCTGAGTGGAAAATTCCTGTATGCATTTACCCGATCTATACCCCTCATAATTTCGTCTTCATCTATCAATTCTCCCCTCATTTTCCTACGCTGATGGGATAAAGACTTAGTCTATTCAATCATTCCCTAACACTCAGGTTCTCAAGCCCCAGCAACATGCTCGTAGATTTTCACAGCGTTCTGTCAAACTTATTGAAATCTTCCTGTAGGTAGGTGACCAGAACTGCATACAAAGCTCCGAATTTATCCTCACCAACATCTTATACAACTTCAGCATTGCATCTCAAGTCAAGTCACTTTTATTGTCATTTCGACCATAACTGCTAGTACAGTACATAGTAAAAATGAGACAATGTTTTTTCAGGACCATGGTGTTACATGACACAGTACAAAAACTAGACTGAACTACGTAAAAAAAAAACAACACAGAGAAAAAAAACACACAACAACTACACTAGACTACAGACCTACCCAGGACTGTATAAAGTGCACAAGACAGTGCAGGCATTACAATAAGTAATAAACAGGCCAATAGGGCAGTAAGGTGTCAGTCCAGGCTTCGGGTATTGAGGAGTCTGATAGCTTGGGGGAAGAAACTGTTACATAGTCTGGTCGTGAGAGCCCGAATGCTTCGGAGCCTTTTCCCAGACGGCAGGAAGGAGAAGAGTTTTTTGAGGGGTGCGTGGGGTCCTTCATAATGCTGTTTGCTTTGCGGATGCAGCGTGTAGTGTAAATGTCCATGATGGCGGGAAGAGAGACCCCGATGATCTTCTCAGCTGACCTCACTATCCGCTGCAGGGCCTTGCGATCCGAGACGGTGCAATTTCCGAACCAGGCTGTGATGCAGCTGCTCAGGATGCTCTCAATACAACCCCTGTAGAATGTGGTGAGGATGGGGGGTGGGAGAAGGACTTTCCTCAGCCTTCGCAGAAAGTAGAGACGCTGCTGGGTTTTCTTTGCTATGAAGCTGGTGTTGAGGGACCAGGTGAGATTCTCCGCCAGGTGAACACCATGAAATTTGGTACTCTTTACGATCTCTACCAAGGAGCCGTCGATGTTCAGCGGGGAGTGGTCGCTCCGTGCCCTCCTGAAGTCAACAACCATCTCTTTTGTTTTGTTCACATTCAGAGACAGGTCGTTGGCTCTGCATCAGTCTGTTAGCCACTGCACCTCCTCTCTGTAAGCTGACTCGTCGTTCTTGCTGATGAGACCCACCATGGTCGTGTCATCGGCGAACTTGATGTTGTGATTTGAGCTGTGGGTTACAGCACAGTCGTGGGTCAGCAGAGTGAACAGCAGTGGACTGAGCACGCAGCCCTGGGGGGCCCCTGTGCTCAGTGTGATGGTGTTGGAGATACTGTTTCTGATCCAGACTGTCAGGTCTCCTAGTCAGGAAGTCTAGGATCCATTTGCAGAGGGAGGTGTTCAGGCCCAGTAGGCTCAGCTTTCCAATCAGTTTCTGAGGGATGATTGTGTTGAATGCTGAACTAAAGTCTATGAACAGCATCCGAACATATGTGTCTTTTTGTCCAGGTGGGTTAGGGCCAGGTGGAGGGAGGTAACAATGGCAGCGTCTGTTGAGCGGTTGGGACGGTACACAAACTGCAGGGGGTCCAGTGAGGGGGGCAGCAGGGTCTTGATATGCCTCATGACGAGCCTCTCGAAACACTTCATGATGATGGATGTGAGTGCAACGGGACGGTAGTCATTGAGGCAGGACACTGAAGACTTCTTCGACACGGGGATGATGGTGGCGGCCTTGAAGCACGTTGGAACGGTGGTGCTGCTCAGGGAGATGTTGAAGATGTCAATGAGAACATCTGCTAGCTGGTCTGGACATCCTCTGAGCATCTACTAGGAATGTTGTCTGGTCCAGCTGTCTTCCGTGGGTTGACCCTGCACAGGGTTCTTCTCACGTCGGCCACGGAGAGACACAGCACCTGGTCATTTGCAGGAGGGGTGGACTTACTCGCCGCCATGTCATTTTCCACCTCAAACCGGGCGTAGAAGTTATTCAGCGCATCTGGGAGGGAGGCATCATCTGCACAGTCAGGTGATGTTGCCCTTTAATTGGTGATGTCCTGGATGCCCTTCCACATGCACTGCATACTCCTGTATTCAGTATTTTGATTCACGAAGGCCGACGACCTCAGTACTTCACAAAGCCCTTGCAAACAATGACTTGAGGCAATGTTGCTGCTGGGAAATCCAGCGTCCACGAGCAGCAATGCGATAATGTCTGGGTAAACGTTGAAGTGACAGGCACACCTCCGCTGCTGGTGTCCCTATCTGTTACATCTTTTGCATCCGCTGAAGACGGTGTCGGCCTATTATCCCATTTGGAGTACTGCAATTCGACAGTGAGGCTTCACAAACCTCTACAGCAGAGAGTACCCTGACTGGTTGTTCTATGCCCTGGCATGGAAGCACCAATGCCCAGGAATAGAAAAGCCTACAAAAAGTATTGGATGTAGCCCAGCCCCACCACTGAGCACGTCTACAAGGAGCACTGTCAGAAGAAAGCACCAAGAACCCCCAACCTTATAGGTAATGTTCCCTTCTTGTTATTTACATTGGGAAGGAGGTACAGGAGCCTTACCAGCAGTTCAGGAACAGTTATACAACAATCAGGCTCCTAAACCAGCGTGGATAACTTCACTCACCTTAACACTGAACTGATTCCATAACCTAGGGACTCACTTTCAAGGGCTCTACAACTCATGCTCTTAGAATTAATTAATTGTTTGCTTGTCTGTCTATTCATTTATTTATCATTTATCTATTTATTTATTTAGTTTTTTTGTACTTACACAGTTTTTTTTTTGCACATTGATAGTCAGTCTCTGTCTGGAGTTTTTCATTGATTCTATAGCATTCCTTTGTGGTACTGTGAATGCCTGCAAGAAAATGAATCTCGGGGTTGTCTATGGTGACAGATACAGTATGTACTTTGCCAACTAACTTACTTTGAACTACAATCCACTACTGGGCGGGTCCCACCAACCAAACCACATCGGACAACACAAATGTAAGAATGGATAGGCCTTTAGCCAATTTGGAACAGAAAGCAACCATTAGCGGTTGTAGTTATTAGCAAAATACATTGTGTCAATTCAATTGGCTCTGAATTTTTTTTTTGGAGGCATTTCAGGTGTCCTACTTTCTCAACACAGCAGCAGAGAACAGAGGGCCAGAGAGAAAACCATGACAAAGCAATTAGAAAATTGAGCACATCCCAGACATCTCACCTCTCCCGGAAGTCCTGGGAGTTCCCCACAGCAGCTTCCTGATGCCCGTAAATTATATACAATATCCTGGAAATTTATTTTTTGAGAGCGAGCGAGAGGGAGAGAAAGACAGGAAGAGTGATTGACAGATGTAGGCGAGAGATTGACAGAGAGAGCATCCTGATTGGTCTCTCTTTGTGCTAAGTAGACCTATCAGTTTTCTCTGTGGGCGGGCTTTACAGTCGACCTCTCTCTCTTTCATTGTCCATCAGTTCAGTTTATTGTCCTGCGGCGCCATGGCAGAATGTTCCAAAAAAAGAAAATATAAAACGTACTTCACCCCAGACTACACTAAAGTGTACCCCTGCCTAAGAGGGGTCAAAAATAATGACAGCGTTGCTCGCTGCACTGTTTGCAACAGTGACTTTTCTATTGCCCATGGTGGGTTAAATGACTGTAAAAGACATGTTGAGGTGAGTTTAACAGGTGTCATTCATTCATTAGCACAGCTAATATTATTTAAACTAGCTGGCTAGCTGCTAAGGAGCTACTCTATTAATGTCCTATGTAATGAGGACAAACTCCCTGTAGATTTGTTTAAAGTTGTAATAGAATAAAAGAACGGCTCCATGACAATATAAATACATATTTTAATGTCACATCTTCTGCATAAGACACTATAATAAGGATACACCTTATGCTTTTATTTCTTTTAGGGACCGGGGAGGGGATATGGGCTGCCACCACCCTGAAATGAGTTTTTGCAGGGTGGGATGTCTGACACCCCTACCAACTCTTACTAATTTGTACCGACGGATCAAAGAAGGATTTCTGTCTGGATACATAACGGCTTTGCCTGGCAACTGCAGTGCGGTGACCTGAAAGAACAGCAGAGAGTTTTGGGAGCTGCTCAACACAAGACAGTAACAAGCCACTGTGGACTCTGTACTTCTCGCTGCCTCAGTAAAACAACCAGCATAATCACAGACATTCAGCCTGGATATTTTCTCTTCTTCCCTCTCCCATTGGGCAGGAGATACAAAAGCCTCGAAGTACGTACCACCGGGCTCGAGGGCAGTTTCTATCCGGCCGTTATCAGACACTTGAACAGACCCCTTGTATGATAAGATGGACTCTGGTCCTTACAATCTATCTTGTTATGATCTTGCTGTAATGAGTTCTTTGGGCCTGTGTGGGGCACCAGAGAGCTTTGTGCTCCTCGGTTTTCAGAGCACTTGAATTGTTAAGTGTTGTTTAATGACAGCCATTAATCGTTTAGAATTCCTTGTGTGTTCCTTGAACGTTCTTTGTAATGCAGTGCCCTGGCGCCTTCTGTGTAAGCTTGTTCAGTTTGTTTTGACAGGCTCAGGCATTCTGTGTTACTTGCATTATTTAAGTGGATCTCTGATTACCACTAATTGCGGGGTCCTAGTTTTAAGAATATTACTTCTCGCGGTGTTGCTTAGCCAAGCCGTTGATATTCTTTTGGAATTAATATGCATAAACTCTTGCTGTCGTCCCTACATCGGAGTCTGTCTGTCCTTGTGGTTTCTGATATTGCCCGTGCTCATCGTGACACAAGGACCTGCGATGTTGTGTTTAATATCGGGGAAGGGTGCAGAGCACACCAGGATGCCAGCAAGCAGGATATTCAACCGAGCCTTATTGATAACTCTGCTTGTAAAGTATGTGAATTCCTCCCGTGTGGGAGCGGCTGAGTGGCATAGGAATGACCGATTAACCACCACTACATCTCCCCTTTTTGAAATAAAAGAAAAAAAACTATGTATGTGTTTCTTGTCTATAGAACTGCATTGAAGTTAGTCACTGAAATTCCGTATTTCGGGCACTTTACTCATTGCATGTGACTTATGCCCTTACATAAACTTAAAAAAAGAATTGCCAACATTATAACTCTTTGTTTTTAATGGTCTCTCTCTCCTCCTTTCTATAAAAAAAAGAATTGCCAACTTTGTGATAGTCTTTCTACACAAAATGCTGGTGGAATGCGGCAGGCCAGGCAGCATCTATGGGAAGAAGTACAGTCAACGTTTCGAGCCGAGACCCTTCGTCAGGACTTCTCCCTATAGATGCTGCCTGGCCTGCTGCATTCCACCAGCATTTTGTGTGTGTTGCTTGAACTTCTAGCATCTGCAGATTTCCTCTTGCTGACAGTCTTTCTATTTGTTTTTAATGTTCCCTCTCTTTGTCTTATTCTTTTCCTTCACCAATTCTCTTTTTTTTAAAAGACCAGACTCGTTTTGCGAAAAGTTTTCAGCATTAGAACTCTTCAAAAAAAATTAACAATTAATTAAGTTCAGGTGCTCTACAAACCTCAGCGCCCAATGTTCTTTGGCACCTTGCACAGGCCAGAAGAGCTCATTACACCTGTACTTCATCATTTACCTGCGCATCACACGACCGGCAGATTTTATACTTTATTCTGCATTGCTTGTGCTTTATCTTGATCATTATTGCATAATGATTTGATCTGTATGAACAAAATGCAAAACAAGCTTTTCACTGTCTCTCGGTACGTGCGACAATAATCAATCAATTCCAACACCAAAGAGCTGACAAGGAAATTAAGCAGGATATATTCCATCTGAATTGCACTGTTTCTGCTCAGCAAAGCCCCGTGTTATGATTCATTCCTTCCTACGAAGGCTGTCTATTTGCGCTGCTCAACGCAAATTCCTGCTTTGACAAGCAGGCGTCATCTCCCGATGATTGAGACTTGACCTTGTTTCACAAAGCCTCCAGGTAAAATGTGAGCACTCTTATAGATTGGAGAGTCGTTGTTCAGTGGTACCGCTGCCCCGCTTCTGAAGTGTAATAACAGCGGGGATGCTCCTTTTTATGTAACAGTTGCTACCTGTTAACCAGCCGCCCACTTGCATCGTGATCAGCGCCCAAGTGGGTGCTTTCATTGGGAGAGGATAGCAACAAAATTGTAAAAAGCAGATGAGCGGGGAGCAAAACTGTGGATGTATCAACAGGCTGTCTGGCCGTTCCTCTTTGGCACTGCCTGAGACGGGGGCGAGTGGCTGCCTATCCTTGAGCAGATCCCACTTTCTGCTGGCGACACTCCGGCCGGTGGCTGGGCGATCCACGGTGCCAATAGCAGATTGGATGGAAGGTCCAGATTTCACTCCTGCAGGAGGAGCACGACAGCAGCCCACCTGGGGAGGGATTCCTTTCGTTGGGGTGGTGTATCTGTGGAATTCGTTGCCACAGGCAGAGGCCAAATTGTTACCTTTTGTGATGTCAAGACGTTAAACTAATTCAGAGAAAGACACGGGAGTCCAAAATGTGAGTCTAACTCCGAGTTTAAGTGAGGCGTGCACGTATCACGTGGTAACATGATCACGTATGCAATTCACGTATTTATACCTATAGCCCTTAATGAATTAGTTAAACAAACAAGAATGCTTAATCAAACTATATGTATACTAGATAGCTTAAATTTTAAAGACACAAGTCACTAGGTGTATTTAAAGTGGAGGTAGACAGGACCTTGATTTGAAAGGGCACCAAAGGTTACATGGAGAAGACAGGAGAATGGAGTTGAGAGGATAATAACTCCACCATGATGGAATGGTGGAACAGACTAGATGGGCTGAATGGCCTGGTTCTGCTTTTATGTCTTATGGTCAGTTGGGTGGGCTGATTTTACTGACGGGTGGGCCTCACTTGCTGGCGGGCATGTCTTCAATTGGAAGGTAGGAGTCTCCAGGTAGTTCAGCGGTGTGACTGACCCTCCTCTCTCCATGTCGGACAAGCGATAAGTTCAAGCACCAGAGGACTGAATACAAGGTCTATGCTGGTAGAAAATGCTGCAGAGACTCAGCAGGAGTAGATTGGTTCTGCAGAGAGAGGAACAGAGTTAATTTAAAAAAAAAATCCGAACTGGGTAAAGTTAGAAATGAAGCAACTTCTCAGCTTCCTACGTGATTGCTCCACGAGGAATGGCACCCCACCTTCTGACTGGGTGCACTTCAGTCTTCGGGACTCAACACCGAGTTCAGCTACTACAGACAATCACCCTCTTTAGACACACAGCTCATCTTCCCAGCACTCACTGCTCTGGAGATCTTCATGAGAATTTCTGTCCACAGGATTTCCTTTTAGATTATGAGGACACTCAGTCCTCGTTTATTGTCGTTCTGAAAAGCATGCATTAAGAATGATACAATGTTCCTCCGGAGTGATATCACAAAATAAAAAAAAAGGACAAACTGAAGACTCACACTGACAAAACCACATCATTATAATATATAGTTACAGCAGAGCAAAGCAATACCATAATTTGATGAAAGCAGACCATGGGCACAGTTCCAAAAAACGTCTGAAGTCCCAATTGACTCCGATAGTCCCGATATCAGGAAGCAAAAGGGAGAAACTCTCCCTGCCATAAACTTCCAGGCACTGACAGCCGATGCCTCGTAGGCACCCGACGACAGTAGACTCTGACACTGTCCGAAAACTTCGAGCCTCCTACCAGCCCCTCCGATACAGCCTCCCGAGCGCCATCCTCTGCCGAGCGCCTTCCACCTCGTCCCGGCCACCGAAACGAGCAAAGCCGAGGTCTCGGAGGCCTTCTCCTCCGGAGATTCCGGACCGCACGGTAGCAGCGGCAGCGGGGCGGGCATTTCAGAAGTTTCTCCAGATGTTCCTCCTCGCTCTCACGCCTGTCTCCATCAAATCAGGATTGTGCACGGATCCCTACTTAACATGGAATGGATATCCGTTCTCCAGAGAGGCCGCGCGCACTGTGTCACGCCGCCATCTTCTCCTCCTCCTCACTGATTTGGGCAGTGATGGACAGCAGAGATCAGGACTGATTGTTAGTCTTTCCATTCCACAAAGTTGTAGTTAAGTTTGGATCTGCAATCTCAATTTAAAAATAGAGACTTTTAAAGAAATGTAATATAAAATAGCACAGTGAAATGGTTTATGACTGTACAATTACTTGTGACAACCGGTAGCAAATGGATTAGTGTGTAAATTCAACGTGGTTTAGTTGTGATCCTAGATGATTATGGTTAATTCTTTTCAATATTAGTTTTTTATATAAACATAGGCTATATTGACTGTGTTTTAATGACCCTGGAGTATCAACATTTGTACTGCCCTCCACGAGGTGTTGTAACATCAATTAGACAGTCAGCTAAACTTCATTCAAAAATGACACGAGAGTCAGGATGTGGTCTCTCAGCTCCTTGTGTTTACTAGACTCAATGGCATGACTTAGTGAATAAGAAGTAAAACTGAAAAATAACAAAATACAGTGCAATCACAGCATTGTTCCATTCACACAAGTGAATATACACAGATAAGTAAGAGCTTGGTTAAATTTCCTGCAGGCAAGTATTAGAAAATTCCAACAAGTAAATACTACATGTAAGCAGTGATGCACCATCAATAACTCACTCTGAGACGTAAGGCGAGATATTGGCTTTTATTGACTGGAAGAAGGAACAAGCAGTGAGTGACCACCATACTACATCCTGGAGACTGAGAGGCCGGGCTCAGGCCTCAATCGCCTTTATACAGGGGTCTGTGGGAGGAGCCACAGGAGCAGTCAGCAGGGGGCGTGTCCACAGGGGTCTGTGGGAGGAGCCACAGGAGCAGTCAGCAGGGGGCGTGTCCACAGGAGTCTGTGGGAGGAGCCACAGGAGCAGTCAGCAAAGGGGCGTGTCCACAGGGGTCTGTGGGAGGAGCCACAGGAGCAGTCAGCAGGGGGCGTGTCCACAGGGGTCTGTGGGAGGAGCCACAGGAGCAGTCAGCAAAGGGGCGTGTCCACAGGGGTCTGTGGGAGGAGCCACAGGAGCAGTCAGCAGGGGGCGTGTCCACAGGGGTCTGTGGGAGGAGCCACAGGAGCAGTCAGCAGGGGGCGTGTCCACAGGGGTCTGTGGGAGGAGCCACAGGAGCATACAGCAGGGGGCGTGTCCACAGGGGTCTGTGGGAGGAGCCACAGGAGCAGTCAGCAGGGGGCGTGTCCACAGGGGTCTGTGGGAGGAGCCACAGGAGCAGTCAGCAGGGGGCGTGTCCAGACAGGCACACGTAGTTCACCACAAGCAGTATGTGTAAACTATCAGCATCTAGCTTAGTTTCTAATAAACTCAAAAATATTCTATTTTATTCAAGCAAAATCTTATTGATACCTTTAGATTAACTTCTAAAAGATATAACATCGACCTGCAAGCAATGCTTCTGCTGGGAAAACACCAGGATGACTTTAGATAGAAACTTTCTAACTCCAAACATAAACCTCTGGCCTTCTGCCAGCCAATGTGCCTTCCTGCTTACTACTTCCTGGCTGCACAGGAAGTGACCTCATCCAGATCTTGAATTGTTCATTTCAAAATAAAAGATGGATGTGCAAAATCGCATAGTAAAAAAAAATAAATCTACTGCCCAAAGGGTAAAACAATATTAATTCTTGTTTAAAGATTATCTGTCAATGCATGGAGTCACTCTGAGGAAGTATCTAGGGTGCTGAAATAATTAAATGATTACACATTGGAATGAAGTATCTCCAATCTTGCTGACATTTACTGATGATTTCTGAGTAACTGTTCAATGCACTTCACTGCGGTAGTGTGGTCCTTAGCACAATGCGTTACAGGTGACCAGGGTTCAATTCCTGCTGCTGCCTGTAAGGAGTTTGCACGTTATCCCTGTGACCACATGGTTTCCTCCAGAGGCTCCAGTTTCCTCCCACAGTCCAAAGATGGGAGATTAGTTGGTCCTTGTACACTGTCCCATGATAAGGGTAGGACTAAATTGGGGGATTGCCGACTGTTGCAGCTCGAAGAGCCAGAAGGGCTTATCCACGTTGTATCTCAATAAATAATAAAAATAAAAATAAAACCTTTTGGCCTTAGTCATCTGTTATATGTGTTGGTGCGTGGCCTAGTGGATAAGGCATCGGCCTAGTGATCCGAAGGTCACTGGTTTGAGCCCCAGCTGAGGCAGCGTGTTGTGTTCTTGAGCGAGGCACTTAACAACACATTGCTCTGCGACGACACCAGTGCCAAGCTGCTTGGACAACATCGGTGGCGTGGAGAGGGGAAGGCTTGCAGCTTGGGCAGCTGCTGGTCTGCCATACAATCCTGCCCAGGCCTACGCCCTGGAAACCTCCCAAGGCACAGATCCATGGTCTCACGAGACTAACGGATGCCTATTATCATCTGTTATACCCCATTTTAAAAGAGAGAGATTAGCTTTATTTGTCACACGTGCATCAAAATGTTGAAACAAACATACACAAGCATGCATTCTTCGTGCCCACAGCCAACTCATTCCGAGGATATGCTGGGGGTGGGGGTTTGGGGGTGCAGCCGCAAGTGTTGCCATGCTTCTGCCTCCAATACAGCCTGCCCACACCTCGCTAACCCTAACCTGTATGGCTTTGGAATGTGGGAGGAAACTGGAGCATCTGCAGGAAATCCGGTGAGAATGTACTGACTCCTTACAGACAATGGCAAGAATTGAACACCTGATCTTAGCAGCTGGATTTGCAAAGTGTTACACTTACCCCTGTGGCTTCACTTGGCACCCATTATGGCTGCAGAATGTCCCAAAACATGTAGCTTTTGCACCATTGCTGTAAGTAACCAAAACATAGCAAAGTGCCAAACAAATCGGCGAGACAATGGTTGAGGAATCCTCCCTACCGTGGATGACATCTTCAAGAGGTGCTGCCTCAAGAAGATGGCAACCATCTCTAAGGCCCCCCACCATCTGGTTCTTGCCCTTTTCTCATTGCTACCATTGTGGAGGAGGTACAGGAGCCTGAAGTCACACTCCTGATGATTCAGAAACCTCTTACCCACCCCATCATCAAATCTCTGAACAGTTCATGAACTGATGAATGCTACTTTGAAATTCCTCTTTTCTTGCAGGATTTATTTCATTTTGTAACTCTTGCACATTTGTGGAGGGTTGTCAGAGATTACAGCAGGACATTGATAGGATGCAAAATTGGGCTGAGAAGTGGCAGATGGAGTTCAATCCAGAGAAGTGTGAGGTGGTTCATTTTGGTAGGTCAAATATGATGGCAGAATATAGTATTAATGGTGAGACTCTTGACAATGTGGAGGATCAGAGGGATCTTAGGGTCCAAAGCAAGGACACTCAAATCTGCTGCACAGGTTGACTCTGTGGTTAAGAAGGCATACGGTCCTTCATCAATCGTGGGATTGAGTTTAAAAGCCGAGAGGTAATGTTACAGCTATATAGGACCCTGGTCAGACCCCCATTTGGAGTACTGTGCTCAGTTCTGGTCGTCTCACTACAGGAAGGATGTGGAAACTATAGAAAGGGTGCAGAGGAGATTCACAAGAATGTTGCCTGGATTGGGGAATATTGCTTATGAGAATATGTTGAGTGAACTCAGCCTTTTCTCCTTGGAGCGACGGAGGATGAGAGGTGACCCGATTGAGGTTAACAAGATGATGAGAGGCATTGATCGTGTGGATAGTCAGAGGTTTTCCCAGGGCTGAAATGACCAGCACGAGAGGGCACAGTTTTAAGGTGCTTAGAAGTAGGTGTAGAGGAGATGTCAGGGGTAAGTTTTTTACACAGAGAGTGGTGAGTGTGTGGAATGAGTTGCCAGTGACAGTGGTGGAGTCGGATAAGATGGGGTCTTTTAAGAGACTCCTGGACGGGTACATGGAGCTTAGTAAAATAGAGGGATATGGGTAACCCTAGGTAACTTCTAAGGTAAGGACATGTTTGGCACAGCTTTGTGGGCTGAAGGGCCAGTATTGTGCTGTAGATTTTCTATGTCTCTATGTTTCTATCTTTGCACTTTGTACTGTTGCCACAAAACAATAAAATACATGTTATACAAGCTCATCATAAAACACCTGATTGGAATTTTAAGGTTGGCCAGACAACAAGGATAAACTTTCTTGCTTCACTGCAACACTATGACAATCAGTATCCATCTGAGGGGGTAGAGGGGACATGGGTTCAATGTCTTGTTTGAACGTTCCTCTCTCTCAGGGCTGTTCTGAGGAGCCAGTCTAGGTTTTGCTCTCTCTGGATCTTAAATCTTCTGGCTTGAAAAATCGCCAATAAAATCTATCTGTTCTCGTAAGATATACAATTTGCCATTTCTCACCCACTAAGTGTCTGCTAATGTGATGAATTTAAGCCAGTGGATTAGCTTCTCCAGTATTGAGGTGTCCCTTGGCATTGGGAGTGCATTCAGTTCTTATCAAATGCCTCGCTTTATGTGGAGAGACAGGTTTAGTAATGATAATTCATGACCAATAGCCAGGATTTATTTACTTCAGCTAGAAACAATTTGCAGCAAAGATCCAGCCGCTGAGCCTAAAGACCATAAAATCATACGACATGAGGCCGCCATCAGTCATGGTCGAGGTGGATATTGTGTCCTAGCTGTCTCGATACTCAAGCCAGGACAGTACAATATGGAGAGGAAGCTATTGCCCGTGTAGCAAGCTCCCCCTCTCCACACATCTGATGAACCCAAAAGGAACGGGAGAGACTAATACAGTTTGGCACCAGGAGTTGCCAGTCAGCATTGAACTCAGTGTAGGGTCGTCAGCTCCGGATTTTCCCTCGGGGTTTACTCCCGAAGCCTTCCCCATGAGTGGGTATAACCACGAGGCAGTGGCAGTTTGAGATCAGAGTTTTCCTCCCCCTAACCAAGGCTGACAAGCCCCATCTGCCCCAAGCGACAGGTTTTAAGACAACAGTAGCCTGCCTTTGCCCCTTCTCCTGTCAGTAGAAATGGTTCCGCTGGGCTTAGCAGCCAAGCCCCACGTGAAGGCCGGGAGCTGGACTTGCTTGTCGGAGGCTAGTTGAGGCGCACGCCATTGGGAGTACTTAATAGGTAGTGGGAGCTTGTCCCCCATTACCACTTCCTGCTGTAACAACCTCCAGGCAAAGGAGTAGAATTAAGCCATTCAGCCCATTTGGTCACTCCGCAATCGATCGTGGTTGATTTATTTTCTGTTTCAACCGTATTCTCCTGCCTTCTCCCCATGAACTTCGACACTCTGACTGAAAAACTCAATAATGTCTCTGTCCGCTGTTTCCTTTGAAACAGTGATTTCAGGCATGGCCTACGGCAAAGACTGCACTCCATCGCGCACTTCAAGAGGGAGCGCAGCAGTACCGCCAACATCGCCACCTTGCTCCCGGATGAGCTAAGTGTTTTTTTTAATGCTCAATTCGAGGTTGGTAGGATTGACCCGCCAACGAGGCCTACTCCTCGGCCATCTCCAAGGCTGAGGTACATAGAACATTCCAAAGCTGCGGGGCTGGAAGGCATCCCAGGGCGGGTCCTCAAACTGTGCGCGGAATGGCTGGCTGGTGTGTTTACGGACATTTTGAATCTCTCCCTCTCCCAGTGTGTAACACCCTCCTGTTTCAAAACTCCCATCGTTGCCCCTGTGCCCAAGAAAACTAAGGTAGCATGAACGATTGGCGCCCTGTCGCAGTCACCTCAGTTAAAAGCAAGTGCTTCGAGAGGCTGGTCAAAGTCTACGTCTGCAGCGTGCTACCGTCCACACTGGAGCCCCTACAACTCACCTTCGAACGGAACCGGTCTACCTGTGACACCATAGCCACAGCTCTACACACCGTCCTCACTCACCTGGAGAAGAGGGGTGCATACATTAGACTGCTTTTCCTGGACTACAGTTCAGCATTCAACGCCATAATTCCCTCCAGACTTGACAGGAAGCTCAGAGACCTCGGCCTGCACCCCACCTTGTGTGGCTGGATGCTGGACTTTCAAATGGATCGCCGACAGGTGGTAAGGATGGGCTCCCTCACCTTTGCCCCTCTGACCCTCAATACAGCTGCCCTCTGGGTTTGTGTCCTGAGTCCCCTTCTCTACTCCGTTTACCCCCACAACTGTACTGCCACACTCGGCTCCAATCTGCTGATCAAATTTGCAATGACACAACATTGACCGGCCTTATTTCTAGTGGTGATGAGACAGCCTGAGGAGGCGAGGTTAACATCCTGACACAGAGGTGCCAAGATAACAAATGCCCAGAAAACAAAGAGCTGATCGTGGATTACAGGAGGAATGGAGACAGGCTCGACCCGATCAGCATCAATGGGTCTGCAGTTGAGTGGCTTCAAGTTCCTTCATATGTGCATCACCGAAGATTTCACCTGGACTGTACACACTGACTTTGTGGCAAAAAACGCACAGCAGCGTCTCTTCCACCTCATGAGCCCCCAAATCCTCAAGACCTTCTACTGGGGCACCATTGAGAACACCCTGACTGGTTGCATCACAGTCTGGTATGGGAACTGCACCAACCTCGATTGCTGGGTCCTGCAGAGAGTGGCACGGACAGCCCAGAGCATCTGTGGACGTGAACATCCCTCCACTGAGGGCATTTACAGCAGCAGGTGCGGAAAGAAAGCCCGGAAGATCATCAGGGACACCAGTCACCCCAACCGTAAACCATTTCAGCTGCTTCCGTCTGACAAATGCTACCGCCAGGGCCAACAGGCTACGGGCCAGCTTCGTTCTACAAGCCATTAGATTTATAAATTCACGTCTGTACATTACGACGGATTCATAACGCAAAGATTTTTTCTCCCTCTCGTTGTGGGATGGATGTAAGATTTAAATAAATTCAAATTCACCTTTTCTTTTGAATGTAAATTGTTCTTCAGTTAGGAGCCATTTTTGAATGCTTTCTCGTAAGATCCCTCAAACTAAACCATCTCTCAGAGCTTCTTTAAGCCCATCGCTGAACTGACAATACTTGGACAATATCAAGTCAGCCATAAGCTGAAACGGACTCCCCGTCCTTTTAAAAGCTTATAAAGCCTAAAGCATTCTGTAATCAACAATGGTTTTAGTTCCAGTCAGGAGTGAAAGTGAATGTGAACGAAATTGCAATGTCTAAATCAGGGGCTCCCTACCTGGATACCTTGGTTAATGGGAGGGGTCCGTGGCATAAAAAAAGGCTGGGAATTCCTGGTCTGAACAGAGACCTGCTGGCCACACAAATCATGTTACTGTTGTGGCAGGGGCTCGGATACGCCAGACCAAGGCAGGTTTAAAGGCGAAACTCCCAGAAACTGCAACTGATAATAAATTTAAAAAGGTACTGGATGAAGCCACAGCAGTGTTCAAGGATGGTGTTGGAAAACTCAAAACATATCCAGGGTAAAGTAATGCTAAATGAAGGTGCCATGCACACATTTTACGAAGCCCGTCCAGTTCCTCATACCATCTGTGATAAAGCAGCCAGTGAGCCAGATTACGAGAAGGCTGCAGGAGTTCTTTCCGAGGTTGAGTGGAGTCCATAAAGCCAATCGTCCCAGCAGCCAAGAAGGATGGGTCTGTCAGGATCTGTGATAATTTTAAAGTCACTGTCAGTTTAATATCTAAAGTCGATCAATACTGTCTGCCCAGGATAGAGGATGTTTTTGCAAACCTTTCTGGAGGAAAGCACTACAGCAGAGTGGATCTAGCCGAGGCCTACCTACAGATGGAGCTGGAAGAAGAATCATAATATCATAGAAAGCTATAACACAGAGACAAGCCCTTAGGCCCATCTAGTTTGTTCCAAAGCATTTAAACTGTCTAGTCACTGCACCAGGACCATAGTTCGCCACACCCCTCCCATCCATTACTTATCCAAACTTCTCTTAAACGTTGAAATCGGAATTGCATTCACCCCTTGCACTTCAGCTCTTTCCACACTCTCACCACCCTCTAAGTGAAGATGTTTTCCCTCTTGTTACATTACCTTCAACCTTTCACATTTCGTCCTTAACCCGTGACCTCTGGCTGTAGTCCCACCCTGCTTGCGTTTACCCTATCTATACCCCATATAATCTTGTATACCTCTAGCAAATCTCCTCTCAATCCTCTGCATTCTAAAAAATACAGTCCTAACCTATTTAGTCTTTCCTTATAGCTCAGGTCCTCCAGACCCAGCAACTTCCTTGGAAATTTCCTCCGTACTCTTTCAATCTTTCCCGTAGGTAGGTGACCAAAACTGCGTACAATACTCCAAATTAGGCCTCACCAATGTCTTATGCAACCTCAACATAACATTCCCAACTCTGGTACTCAGTACTGTGATCTATGAGGGGCAATGTGGCATAAACTTTCTCTATCTACCCGTGCCACCAGTTTCAATGGATTATGGACCTGTATTCTTAGATCCCTTTGTTCTACCACATTCCTCAGTGTCCTACCGTTCACTGTGTGAGACCTATCCTCATTGGTCCTTCCAAAGTAAAATACCTCACACTTGTCTGCATTAAATTCCATCTGCCATTTTTCAGCCCAGTTTTCCAGCTGGTCCAGATCCCTCTGCAAGCTTTGATAGTCTTCCTCACTGTCCGCTACACCCCTATTCTTGATGTCATCCGCAAATCTGCTAATCCAGTTCACCTCATTATCCTCCAGATTGCTGATGTAGATCACAAACAGCGATGGACTCGGCAACGATCCCTGCGGCACAGCACTAGTCACAGGCCCCCAGCCAGAGAGGCAGCCATCTACTGCCGCTCTCTGGCTCCTCCCACAAAGCCAGTGTCTGATCCAAATTACTAGCTCATCGTGAATGCCAGGAGACTGAAACTTCTTGAACTTCCCATTTAGGACCTTGTCAAATGCTTTGCTAGAGTCCAAGTAGACAAAATTCACTGCCTTGCCTTCATCAACTGTCCTAGTAACATTTTCAGACAAACTCTATAAAATTGGTTAGACACAACCTACCACAATCAAAGCAATGCTGACTATCACTAATCAGTCCACGTCTACCAAGTAATCATATATCCAGTCCCTCAAAATATTTTCCAGTAACTTTCCCACAACTAATGTCAGGCTCACCGGCCTATAATTTCCTGGTTTCTGTTTAGAGCCTTTCTTGAACAGTGGAACAAATCTGGGTACCCTCCAATCATCTGGTACCTCTCCTTTCGCTAAGGATGATTTAAATATCTCTGCTAGGGCCCCGGCAATTTCTGCACTTGCCTCCCACAGGGTCCGAGGGGATTTGTCCACCCTAATTTGCCTCAAGGCAGCAACCACCTTCTGCTCTGTAATCTGTACAGGGTCTGTGATCTTGCTGTTGCTTTGCCTCACTTCTATAGACTCAGTGTCCTGCTTCCAAGTAAGTACAGATGCAAAAAATCTATTTAAGATCTTCCCCATCTCTTTTTGCTCCTCACATAGATTACCATTTTGATTTTGCAGAGGATCAATTTTGTCCCTTCTAATCCTTTTGCTCTTATTGTATGTGTAGGAGCCCTCAGGATTCTCCATCACCTCATCTGCGAGGGCAACCGCATTCCTTCTTTTTGTCATGGTTCCACTTGGCTGTTCCCCTTTAACGCTCCTTTCTCCCTGATTATGCCCTAACTTCAGTCATTAGATTTCCAATTGCTGACAGCTTACTTAATTACAGTACACCTGGTTTTCATCAGACACTGTGAATTAAGTCGGATGGTGTTACTATCACAGGTTGTCAGTTTGTTGGTCTATTCTCGTGTGATACTTTGTTCCCTTGTCCGATTAGAATTGTTAGTTCTAAGTTCTGCTCTAGTTTCAAGATAGTCCCTGTAAATCCCATCTCCTTGTCAAGATTCCTCCAGTTTGCTGTTCTATGTTCACGTCTACGCCAGCCTCCCCAACTCAGTCGATGTGCCGGTGTCCTGCACTTGGGTTCTCCTCAGTCGCCCCGGGCAACACTTTTAGCCCTCCTGATTTTCTTCTTCAGTGTTCTCTTGGATTACTTATATTCCTTGAGTATCTCATTCGTTCCTACCTGCCTGTACCTCTTTTTATTTCTCTTGACCAGGGCATCAATATCTCTCGAAACCCAAGGCTTCCTAAACCTGTTACCTTGCCTTTTATTCTGATAAGCACAATCAAGCCTTGTCCTCTCAATATTTCACTTTTGAAGGCCTCTCACTTACAAAGCCCACTTTTGCCTGGAGATAGCCTGTCCCAAATCCACACTTGCCAGATCCTTTCTGATACCATCCAAACTGGTCTTTCAAATCTCTTACTACCTCTTCTTTCAGTTAGTCCTGACGAAGAGTCTCGGCCCAAAACGTCGACTGTACTTCTTCCTATAGATGCTGCCCGACCTGCTGCATTCCACCAGCATTTTGTGTGTGTTGCTGGTCTTTCCCCAGTTTAGAATCTCAACCCACAGATCAGACTTACCCCTTTTCACAACTACCTTGAAACTAATGGCATTATGATCACTTGTTGCAATGTGTTCCCCTACACAAACTTATGTTGCCTGTTCTGTCTCATTCCCTAGGAGCAGGCCAAGGATTGTGCACTGTCATGTTGGGACTTCTACATACTGATCAAGGAAACTTTCCTGAACGCATTTGACAAACTCTGTCCCATCTCGTCCTTTTACAGTACGGGAGTCCCAGTCAATATGCGGAAAGTTAAAATCATCTGCTACAAGAACCTTCAGTTTTTTTGCAATTGTCTGCGATCTCTCTACAATTCCGTTCCTCTGAACCCCGCGAATTGTTGGGAAGTCTGTCACGTACCTTATGGTCGTACATTTTTTATTGCTCAGTTCCACCCTTAAAGCCTCACTATATGAGTTCTCCAGTCTGTTGTGACTGAGCACTGCCATGACAGGTTCCTTGACTAGTAATGCCACCTTTTCCCCTCTTTTAGTCCCTCCTGCTCTATCATGTCTGAAACAATGGAACACTGGAATACTGAGCTGCCAGTCCTGGCCTTCCTTCAACCAAGTCTCACTAATGGCCAGTAGCATAATTCCACGTGTTGATCCATGTCTTGAGCTCACCTGTCTTTCCTACAATACTCCTTGCATTGAAATATACGCAACTCAGAATATTAGTTCCATTACACTCAACCTTTTGATTCTTGACTTTGTCTGAGGTTTTAACGACATCTGTCTTCATAACTTCTCATTATCTGGCACTCTGGTTCCCAACCCCCTGCAACTCCAGTTCAATCTCTACCCCCAATCCCCATCCAGTACTGGCAAACCTTACTGCTAGGATATTAGTCCCCCTCCAGTTTCCAGACCAAATCATCTCCTTTTTACAGGTCCTACCTTCCCTGGAATGATCCAAAAATCTGGTGCCCTGATCTCCCTTTGAAATCAGGAAATCTGAAGATCTGATCTCACTTTAAGGACTCTTTATCTCATTATTTATTGCTATTTATTTATATTTGCATTTGCACAGTTTGTTGTCTTCTGCACTCTGGTTGATCTTTCATTGACCTGTTATAGTTACTACTCCATAGATTTGCTGAGTATGCCCAAAGGAAATTGACTCTCATGGTTGTATATGGTGACATATATGTATTTTGATAATAAAATTTACTTCGAACTTCTGAACTTTGAGCATCATCCAGTGAAGCTTGCCCGTGACGCCTTGCCTTATGATGTAGATGCAGTCACGTCCCATGTGATGAGTAATGGAGGTGAATGCCCCACACCCTTTGCATCTCATTCCCTTACCACTGCAGACAGAAGTTATGCACAGATTGACAGAGAGGCATTGAATCTGGTTTGGGATTGAAAACGCTTCAAGCAGTACGTGTATGGGAGGGAGTTTACCCTCATTACTGATCATCAACCACTAGTGTCTATTTTCAATCCACAGAAGGGTGTTCCACTAACGGAAGCACCACGAATGCGAAGATGGGCTCTGTTTCTTGCAGGACAGGATTGAATTTCAAGAGGACAACTAATCATGGAAATTCTGAGGGAATGTCCCGTTCGCCCCTGGAAAAAGAAATACCTGAAAAATTTACAAAAGAGGACACCCCTCTTGACGTATTGTCCCTAATTCAAGTCATAAGGCATCCTATTACGGCAAAGAAGATCTAGAGGGAAACCAGAAAAGGCCCCCACCGTCTCTGGTCGACATGGCAACCCAAAATATCTGGAATGTGAGGCGGAAATTCCAGTTCCCTGATTCCTACAGCGTGAGAATGAACTTGCCCTTGATGGGAGTTGCCTTATGTGGGGATTGAGAATTGTTTTACCATCCAAGCTGAGGGCTAATGCGTTGTAGGAGGTACTTGCTGGACATCTAGGCATGGTCAAAGTGAAAGCACTGGCTCAAAGCTTTGTCTGGTGGCCTGGGATAGATTGGCGGATCAAGCTGCTTGCCACGCGCTGTTCGAATTGCCAACGGGTCCAGAAGATGCCAGGAGCAGTGCCTCTCCATCCCTGGGAATTGCCCTGACAGAGAACTCATGTGGATTTTGTCAGACCAGTCGTGGGCATATATTTCTTGGTAGTAGTGGATGTACCCTCAAACCGGCCAGAAGTATTCCCAGGAGTCTCTACTATAGCCTCGCACACTTCGCAATGACTGGAGTTCCAGACACTTAGTGACAGTGGACCACAGCTGGTTCTAGAACAGTTCAATAGACAATAGGTGCAGAAGTAGACCATTCGGCCCCTCGAGCCTGCACCACCATTTTGAGATCATGGCTGATCAATTACCATCAATACCCGGTTCCTGCCTTGTCCCCATATCCCTTGATTTCCCTATCCATAAGATACCTATCTAGCTCCTTCTTGAAAGCATCCAGAGAATTGGCCTCCACTACCTGCCAAGGCAGTGCATTCCAGACCCCCACAACTCTCTGGGAGAAGAAGTTTTTCCTTAATTCTAAGTGACCTACGCCTTATTCTCAAACCATGGCCTCTGGTACTGGACTCTCCCAGCATCTGGAACATATTTCCTACCTCTATCTTGTCCAATCCCTTAATAATCTTATATGTTTCAATCAGATCCCCTCTCAATCTCCTTAATTCCAGCGTGTACAAGCCCAGTCTCTCTGACCTCTCTGCGTAAGACAGTCCAGACATCCCAGGAATTAACCTCGTGAATCTATGCTGCACTTCCTCTACAGCCAGAATGTCCTTCCTTAACCCTGGAGACCAAAACTGTACACAATACTCCAGGTGTGGTCTCACCAGGGCTCTGTACAAATGCAAGAGGATTTCCTTGCTCTTGTACTCAATTCCTTTTGTAATAAAGGCCAACATTCCATTAGCCTTCTTCACTGCCTGCTGCACTTGCTCATTCACCTTCAGTGACTGATGAACAAGGACTCCGAGATCTCTTTGTATTTCTCCCTTACCCAACCCTACACCGTTCAGATAATAATCTGCCTTCCTGTTCTTACTCCCAAAGTGGATAACCTCACACTTATTCACATTAAACGCCATCTGCCAAGTACCTGTCCACTCACTCAGCCTATCCAAGTCACCCTGAATTCTCCTAACATCCTCATCACATGTCACACTGCCACCCAGCTTAGTATCATCAGCAAATTTGCTGATGTTATTTTCTATGCCTTCATCCAAATCGTTAACATAAATGGTAAACAGCTGTGGTCCCAATACCGAGCCCTGTGGCACCCCACTAGTCACCACCTGCCATTCCGAGAAACACCCATTCACCGCTACCCTTTGCTTTCTATCTGCCAACCAGTTTTCTATCCATGTCAATGTCTTCCCCCCGATGCCCTGAGCTTTGATTTTACCCACCAATCTTCTATGTGGGACCTTATCAAATGCCTTCTGAAAATTGAGGTACACTACATCCACTGGATCTCCCCTGTCTAACTTCCTGGTTACATCCTCGAAAAACTCCAACAGATTAGTCAAGCATGATTTACCCTTGGTAAATCCATGCTGGCTCAGCCCAATTCTATCACTGTTATCTAGATATGCCACTATTTCATCCTTAATAATGGACTCCAGCATCTTCCCCACCACTGATGTCAGGCTGACAGGTCGATAGTTCTCTGTTTTCTCCCTCCCTCCTTTCTTAAAAAGTGGGATAACATTAGCCATTCTCCAATCCTCAGGAACTGATCCTAAATCTAAGGAACATTGGAAAATGATTACCAATGCATCCGCAATTTCCAGGGCCACCTCCTTTAGTACCCTTGGGTGCAGACCATCTGGACCTGGGGATTTGTCAGCCTTCAGTCCCATCAGTCTTCTCATCACTGTTTCCTTCCAAATGTCAATCTGTTTCATTTCCTCTGTTACCCTATGTCCTTGGCCCGTCCCTACATCTGGGAGATTGCTTGTGTCTTCCTTAGTGAAAACAGATCTAAAGTACTCATTAAATTCTTCTGCCATTTCTCTGTTTCCCATAACAATTTCACCCAATTCATTCTTCAAGGGCCCAACATTGTTCTTAACTGTCTTCTTTCTCTTCACATACCTAAAAAAGCTTTTGCTATCCTCCTTTATATTCCTGGCTAGCTTGCGCTCGTACCTCATTTTTTCTCCCCGTATTGTCTTTTTAGTTAAGTTCTGTTGTTCCTTAAAAACTTCCCAATCATCTGTCCTCCCACTCACCTTAGCTCTGTCATATTTCCTTTTTTTTTAAGTTCCTACCATTTCTGAGAATAAATGGAATAAGACATATAAATGGAATATTACATCACCACTGTACCACCCAGCTACAAATGGCTTGGCAGAAAGGTTCTCCCTGCTTCTAAGTAAAGTCCTGTGAGTAATGTCAGTAGAACACACTATACCAGGGAGTCCCAACTTCTTTTATGCCATGGACTCCTACTGTTAACCGACAGATCTATGGAACCCAGTTTGGGAACCACTGCACTACACCCACACTGAATCAGGATCTCGCCAATTTCCTCCTTGTATATCAGAACGCAGCACACTCCACAACCAACAATTCATCGCCTATGCTGTTCCTGGTTCATCCTTTGCGCTCATGTTTGGGTCCTCTCGAACCCAGTCTCGGAAGGAGAATGCAAGACAAACAGCTGAGACAAATTGAGGGGTTGTCAAACAAGGATGTTCCATTTTCACTCCTGGACAAGCAGTCCTGTTGAGGGACTACAGAGATGATCAAAAGTGGGCGCTTGGAAAGATTAAGGACAGAACTGGACCAGTCTCCTATGCAGTGGAGATGACACATTGATCAGTTAAGGAGAGCATAGTCAACTGCTAGAGAAGATAAGAGTCCAGAGCTTTCAGGATCACTTCCTGCAATCCCAGAACTCTTACAACCACCATGAAGTAGTCCCAGAACCTGGGATGATTTCATAGCCACAAATTTCACCTGACAAACAGAATGACCCCCAGTCCCTTGGTCAGGAAAGACATTATCCTACATGAGTAAGAAATCCTCCACAGTGATTAAATCTTCAGGCCTGAATGGGACAATTTAAAATTTACTATGCTGTGAATGTCTATATAGTCGTTGTAGTATATAGTATACTATGTATATAAGATGTCTAGAGAGCAATACATTACATATTTGAGTTACAATGCATTCCATAGTGAGTAGGAGTTTATAGCTAAGCAGGGATGAGTGTTGTGTATATAATCATTTAGTAATATTTGAGTTATATCGTAAATATATTATTTGATTTAGCATTCTTTGCTTGTTTACGTAATTCATTTTGGGTTATATATAAGAAGTACGTGAATGGTACGCGTCATTATGCCACTGCGCCAGACGTGAACGCCTCACTAAAACAAAAGAAGAATGAAGTAGACCAGCAATCCGGCTCAGTGACTTTTTCTTTTGATTTGTTTTGTTTCAGAGATCATAACACTACTCTCTGGATGTTTTTCTGTTTTTTTACGTCATTCTCTTAAATTCTAGAGCTTGTTGTGCGTGAAAATCCCTGGAGATCAGCAGTTTACGAGATACTCAAACCACCCTGAATGGCACTAGCATGGTCAAAGTCACTTAGATCACGTTTAGAAACATAGAAAACCTACGGCACAATACAGGCCCCTTCAGCTCACAAAATTATGCCGAACATGTCCCCACAAGTTAGACGGGGGAGATCCAGTGGATGTCGTGTACCTCGATTTTCAGAAGGCATTTGAATCGGGAGCAAGTTACAGCTTGTGATTCAGCTGGGAGCTCAGAGAATTCGACCGTGTAGGTAGGATTTAAGCCTACCTGGTCAATACCTGTGGAGGAGGGGGAACTGCGCAGGCGTGAGTGACGTCAGCATCGAGCGCGCACTTTAAAAGGCAGGACTTCTTTTCAGAGCGGGCAGCGGAGTCCGTGGGAGCAGAGTCCTGGGCTTTGGCTAAGTGGGCTTCGGCGTAAGGGGACTTCGGTAAGCCTGTGTGATTGCTCGCTGAGGGGAAGAAGGTAAGGTCGCTCGGTGCTTTTTAGACTTATTCTATTAATCCAGTTCGGGTATGGGGGAGACAGTCAGAGCAGTGGTGTGCTCCGTATGCAGTATGTGGGAGGTCAGGGTCAACACAGTTGTCCCTGATGACCACACCTGCAAAAGGTGCGTCCAGCTGCAGCTCCTATCAGCCCGAGTTAGGGAGTTGGAGCTGGAGCTGGATGAACTACGGATCATTCGGGAGGCAGAGGCAGAGATAGATAGGAGTTATCAGGAGGTAGTCACACCAAAAAACCAAGAAGTAGGCAGATGGGTGACGGTCCAGAGAGGCAGGGGGAGCAGGCAGAGAGAGCAGAGCACCCCTGCGGCCATTCCCATTAACAATAAGTATACCATACTGGATACTGTTGATGGGGATGACCTACCAGGAATGAGTTGTAGTGGTCCTGCCTCTGGCACAGAGGTTGAACCCTCAACTAGAAAGGGGAGGAGGGAAGAGAAGAGAGCGATAGTTTTAGGGGATTCTATAGTTAGGGGGGCAGATAGGAGATTTTGTGGGGCAAATCAGGAGTCTTGGATGGTATGTTGCCTCCCTGGTGCCATCCCTGGACATCTCAGATCGGGTGCAGGCTATTCTTGAGAATGAGGGCATGAACCCAGATGTAGTGGTCCATGTAGGGACCAACGATGTAGGTAAGGTGAGTGAGGGGGTCCTGCTTAGAGAGTTCAGGGAGTTAGGAGTGAAGCTGAAAGGCAGGACCTCCAGGGTGACAATCTCGGGATTGCTACCTGTGCCACGTGCGAGTGAGGTGAAGAATAGAATGATTATGCACATTAATATGAGGCTGAGAGCATGGTGCACGAAGGAAGGGTTCAGGTTTTTGGATAATTGGTCTTTGTTCCAGGGACATTGGGATCTGTTTCGAAGGGACGGTCTACATCTGAACCGGAGGGGTACTAACATTCGTGCAGGAGTATTTGCCAGTGCTGTTCAGGGGGGGTTAAACTAGATGTGCAGGGGGCAGGGATCCAGATCCAGAGGGTTGGTCAGAAGGAGCATGGGGTTAAATGTGTAGAAGGTTTGGGTGATCTTGAGAAGGTCATCAAAATTCAGGGTGCAATTAGCCCGATGGAAGTTCAAGGAGCTGGGTTAGGTACAGTAGACAGTGTTTTAAGCAAAGAGAGGAGGAATGGGCTAAGAATTCTATACTTGAATGCGCGTAGTGTCAGAAATAAGACAGATGAGCTTGAAGCTCAGATGAAAATGGGGAACTACGATATTGTTGGGATAACGGAGACATGGCTGCAAGGGGATCAGGCCTGGGAATTGAGTGTACCAGGGTATACATGCTATCGTAGAGACAGAAATATGGGAAGAGGGGGTGTGGTGGCCCTGTTGGTGAGGAATGAGATTCAGTCCTTAGCAAGAGGTGACTTGGGAACAGGGGAAGTAGAGTCTGTGTGGATTGAGCTGAGGAACAGTAAGGGTAAAAAGACCCTAATGGGTGTTGTGTACAGGCCCCCAAACAGTAGCGTGGATATTGGGTACAAGTTGATTAGGGAGTTAACATTGGCATGTGCTAAAGGTAATGCAGTCGTTATGGGAGATTTCAACATGCAGGTGAACTGGGAGAATCAGGTAGGTGCTGGACCCCAGGATAGGGAGTTTGTGGAGTGTCTAAGGGATGTATTTTTGGAACAGCTTGTGCTTGAGCCAACCAGGAACGAGGCTATTTTGGACTTGGTGATGTGTAATGAACAGGAATTGATAAGTGATCTTGAAGTAAAGGAGCCATTAGGAAGTAGTGATCATAACATGATGTTTTTATCTACAATTTGAGAGGGATAGGGGCAGATCAGAGGTGTCAGTGTTGCAATTAAATAAAGGAGACTACGGAGCCATGAGGGAAGAGCTGGCCAAAGTTAAATGGGCGGATGCCCTGGCAGGAAAGACAGTGGATCAGCAGTGCTATTCTTGGGGATAATACAAAAGATGCAAAAGCAGTTCATTCCAATGAGAAGGAAGGATTCAAAAAGGGGGAAGGGGCCACAGTGGTTGACAAAGGAAGTCAGAGATTGTATAGCATTAAAGAAAAAGAAGTATGACAGGGCTAAGATGAGTGGGAATACAGATGATTGGGAAAGTTTTAAGGAACAGCAGATCTTAACTAAAAAAGCAATACGGAGAGAAAAAATCAGGTATGAGCTCAGTCTAGCCAGGAATATAAAAGGGGATAGCAAAAGCTTTTTTAGCTATGTGAAGAGAAAGAAGATAGTTAAGAACAATGTTGGCCCCTTGAAGAATGAATTGGGAGAAATTGTTATGGGAAACAGGGAAATGGCAACAGAATTTAATGCGTACTTTAGATCTGTCTTCACCAGGGAGGACACAAGCAATCTCCCAGATGTATGGATGGGCCAGGGTCATAAGATATCAGAGGAATTGAGACAGATTGACATTAGGAAAGAAACTGTGATGAGTAGACTGGTAGGACTGAAGGCTAATAAATCCCTGGGTTTAGATGGTCTGCATCCGAGGGTTCTAAAAGAGGTGGCTCAGGAAATTGCGGATGCATTGGTAATCATTTTCCAATGTTCCTTAGATTCAGGATCAGTTCCTGAAGATTGGAGAGTGGCTAATGTTGTCCCACTTTTCAAGAAGGGAGGGAAGGAGAAAATGGAGAACTATCACCCTGTTAGCCTAACGTCAGTCATGGGGAAGATGCTTGAGTCCATTATTAAGGACGAAATAGTGGCACATCTAGATGGCAGAAATAGGATTAGGCCGAGCCAGCATGGATTTACCAAGGGCAAATCATGCTTGACTGATCTGTTGGAGTTTTTTGAGGGTGTAACAAGGATGTTAGACGAGGGTAAGCCAGTGGATGTTGTGTACCTAGATTTTCAGAAGGCATTCGATAAGGTGCTACATAGGAGATTGGTGAGTAAAATCAGAGCTCATGGCATTGGGGGCAGGGTTTCAACATGGATAGAAAACTGGTTGGCAGATAGAAAGCAAAGGGTAGCAGTGAATGGGTGTTTCTCGGACTGGCTGGAGGTGACTAGTGGGGTACCACAGGGCTCTGTATTGGGACCACAGCTCTTTACAATTTATGTCAATGATTTAGATGAGGGCATTGAAAACTATATCAGCAAGTTTGCTGACGATACTAAACTGGGTGGCAGTGTGACATGCGAAGAGGACGTTAGAAGAATACAGGGAGACTTGGATAGGCTGAGTGAGTGGGCAGATACTTGGCAGATGTCATTCAATGTGAATAAGTGTGAAGTTATCCACTTTGGAAGCAGGAACAAGAGGACAGAGTATTGTCTGAACGGTGTAGAGTTAGGTAAGGGAGAAATGCAAAGAGACCTAGGAGTCCTAGTTCACCAGTCAATGAAGGTGAATGAGCAAGTGCAACAGGCAGTGAAGAGGGCAAATGGAATGTTGGCCTTTGTTACAAGGGGAATTGAATACAAGAGCAAGGATGTCCTTTTGCATTTGTACAGGGCCCTGGTGAGACCACACCTGGAATATTGTGTACAGTTTTGGTCTCCAGGTTTAAGGAAGGACATTCTGGCAATTAAGGAAGTGCAGCATAGATTCACTAGGTTGATTCCTGGGATGGCAGGGCTGTCTTATGCAGAGAGGTTGGAGAGATTGGGCTTGTACACGCTGGAATTGAGGAGATTGAGAGGGGATCTGATTGAAACGTTTAAGATAATTAAAGGATTTGATAGGATTGAGGCAGGAAATATGTTCCAGATGTTGGGAGAGTCCAGTACCAGAGGGCATGGATTGAGAATAAGAGGTCAGTTATTTAAAACAGAGTTGAGGAAGAGCTTCTTCTCCCAGAGAGTTGTGGAGGTGTGGAATGCACTGCCTCGGAAGACGGTGGAGGCCAATTCTCTGGATGCTTTCAAGAAGGAGCTGGATAGATATCTGATGGATAGGGGAATCAAGGGATATGGGGACAAGGCAGGGACTGGGTATTGATAGTGAATGATCAGCCATGATCTCAGAATGGCAGTGCAGACTCAAGGGGCCGAATGGTCTACTTCTGCACCTATTGTCTATTGTCTATTGTCACCTCAGAAATTACTAGGCTTACCTACAGCCCTCCATTTTACTAAGCTCTATGTACCTATATAAAAGCCTCTTAAAAGACCCTATCTTATCCACCTCCACCACTGTAACCGGCAGCCCATTCCATGCACTCACCACTCTCTGAGTAAAAAACTTACCCCTGACATCTCCCCTGTACCTACTCCCCAGCACCTTAAACCTGTGTCCTCTTGTGGCAACCATTTCAGCCCTGGGAAAAAGCCTCTGACTATCCACACGATCAATGCCTCTCGTCATCTTATACACCTCTATCAGATCAACTCTCATCCTCCACCACTCCAAGAAGAAAAGGCCGAGTTCACTCAACCTATCCTCATAAGGCATGCTCCCCAATCCAGGCAACGTCTTTGTAAATCTCCTCTGCACCCTTTCTATGGTTTCCACATCCTTCCTGTAGTGAGGTGACCAGAACTGAGCACAGTACTCCAAGTGGGGTCTGACCAGGGTCCTATATAGCTGCAACATTACCTCTCGGCTCCTAAATTCAATCCCACGGTTGATGAAGGCCAATACACCTTATGCCTTCTTAACCACAGAGTCAACCTGCGCAGCTGCTTTGAGCGTCCTATGGACTCGGACCCCAAGATCCCTCTGGACTTCTGGAATTCTTCTCCATTCCAGTGTTCGGTCTGAACAACAACTGAACCTCTTGACCATGTCTGCATCCTCTTGTTGCTGCCACATGATTGGCTGATTAGATATTTGTATTAACGAGCAGGTGTACCTAATAAAGCGGCCGCAGTGTACACACTAAGACCGACAAACAAACAATGAGCAAAAGACACAAACCGCACAAATATAAAATATTAACAAGGAAGTAAATAAAGAGAAATTGAGTTGTAGAGTCCTTGAAGGTGACTTGTCTTTAAAGCTAATAGGTTGAGGAATCAGCTCGTAGTTGAGATGGGTTAACTTATCCACACTGGTTCAGGAGCCTGATGGTTGAAGGGTATTAACCATTCCTGAACCTGTGGAATATGTGACCTGAGGCTCCTGTACCTCCTTCCCAAAGGCAGCAGCAAGAAGAGAGCATGGCCTGGATAGTAAGGGTCTTTGATGATGGATGCCGCTTTCTTGTGGCAGTGCTCCCTGTAAATGTTGCTCAGTGGTGACAACCCTGATGGTAACTGGGCAGCGATTTCTTCAAGGCAGCCCGATTTAGGTCCCTGGCTACATGTGAAAGGCATCAGAGTAGGTTTGTCTGAACTCCTTAACTCAATTATGGCCCTTATTTGGAATTTCTTGACAAATATAGTCATATTCTTTCTGTAATCTTAGGAATATGGCAATAGCAATTGACCACAAATAATAAAAAAATGGTAATAGAGTATATGATACTTCTAGCACTTCAATTATATACAATGTATACATTCAGTCATTCATTCGGCATGGACAAGAAGGGCTGAGATGGCCTGTTTCCGTGCTGTAATTGTTATATGGTTACGTGGTTATATTATGTGTCGTGTTCTATGATGTAGGCGATCATGGTCTTCATGACCATAATTGTTCCTGGCAAGATGATGTCTGTGCACAAAGCTTCTTCAGTCAACATCTTCCGGATAGATCATGAAACCATATATTTCACTTCCCTTATGTCTTTAATGTTTGTTTTTCATCTTGAATGTGATTCTGAAACCGTTGGAACCCGTGTTTTGTGGTTTGGAGATCGTTAGGGTGTTCCAGCGCTCTACAGTCTCCGCGAGGCTTCCGCGAGGCAGAAGCAGCGTGCACGATCCCCGTGGTGAGAAGGCTGCGAACTGCCATTCGACTCCATTTTGATGATTAAAGCTCTCCTTTTCCACCGATTAAATAGACGAGGGAGATTAAAACATCCAGGCGAATGGGGAAGGTGAGCGCTGGCTGTCTGCCTTTTGATCGCTGGTGGGATCACTCTGCTACGGAGAGGGGAGACTGACTTTTGATCGCTGGTGGGATCGCTCTGCTACGGAGAGGGGAGACTGACTTTTGATCGCTGGTGGGATCGCTCTGCTACGGAGAGGGGAGACTGACTTTTGATCGTTGGTGGGATCGCTCTGCTACGGAGAGGGGAGACTGTCTTTTGATCACTGGTGGGATCGCTCTGCTACGGAGAGGGGAGATGCCTTTTGATCGCTGGTGGGATCACTCTGCTATGCAGAGTGGAGACTGCCTATTGATCACTGGTGAGATCACTCTGCTACGGAGAGGGGAGACTGTCTTTTGATCACTGGTGGGATCGCTCTGCTACGGAGAGGGGAGACTGCCTTTTGATCACTGGTGGGATCGCTCTGCTACAGAGCGGGGAGACTGCCTTTTGATCACTGGTGGGATCACTCTGCTACGGAGAGGAGAGACTGCCTTTTGATCACTGGTGGGATCGCTCTGCTACAGAGAGGGGAGACTGCCTTTTGATCACTGGTGGGATCGCTCTGCTACAGAGCGGGGAGACTGCCTTTTGATCACTGGTGGGATCACTCTGCTACGGAGAGGGGAGACTGCATTTTGATCACCGGTGGGATCACTCTGCTACGGAGAGGGGAGACTGACTTTTGATCACTGGTGGGATCACTCTGCTACGGAGAGGGGAGACTGCCTTTTGATCACTGGTGGGAGCACTCTGCTACAGAGAGGGGAGACTGCCTTTTGATCACTGGTGGGATTGCTCTGCTACAGAGCGGGGAGACTGCCTTTTGATCGCTGGTGGGATCGCTCTGCTACGGAGAGGGGAGACTGCCTTTTGATCACTGGTGGGATCACTGCTACGGAGAGGGGAGACTGCATTTTGATCACTGGTGGGATCACTCTGCTACGGAGAGGGGAGACTGCATTTTGATCACCGGTGGGATCACACTGCTACGGAGAGGGGAGACTGCATTTTGATCACCGGTGGGATCACTCTGCTACGGAGAGGGGAGACTGACTTTTGGTCACCGGTGGGATCACTCTGCTACAGAGAGAGGAGACTGCCTTTTGATCACTGGTGGGATCACTCTGCTACAGAGAGGGGAGACTGCATTTTGATCACTGGTGGGATCACTCTGCTACGGAGAGGGGAGACTGCATTTTGATCACTGGTGGGATCACTCTGCTACAGAGAGGGGAGACTGCATTTTGATCACTGGTGGGATCACTCTGCTACAGAGAGGGGAGACTGCATTTTGATCACTGGTGGGATCGCTCTGCTACAGAGAGGGGAGACTGCATTTTGATCACTGGTGGGATCACTCTGCTACAGAGAGAGGAGACTGCCTTTTGAACACTGGTGGGATCGCTCTGCTACAGAGAGGGGAGACTGCATTTTGATCACTGGTGGGATCACTGCTACAGAGAGAGGAGACTGCCTTTTGAACACTGGTGGGATCGCTCTGCTACAGAGAGGGGAGACTGCATTTTGATCACTGGTGGGATCGTTCTGCTACAGAGAGGGGAGACTGCATTTTGATCACTGGTGGGATCACTCTGCTACGGAGAGGGGAGACTGCCTTTTGATCACTGGTGGGATCGTTCTGCTACAGAGAGGGGAGACTGCATTTTGATCACTGGTGGGATCGTTCTGCTACAGAGAGGGGAGAGCTGAATTTTGATCACTGGTGGGATCGTTCTGCTACAGAGAGGGGTGACTGCATTTTGATCACTGGTGGGATCGTTCTGCTACAGAGAGGGGAGACTGACTTTTGATCGCTGGTGGGATCACTGCTACGGAGAGGGGAGACTGCCTTTTGATCACTGGTGGGATCACTCTGCTACGGAGAGTGGAGACTGCCTTTTGGTCACTGGTGGGATCACTCTGCTACGGAGAGGGGAGACTGCATTTTGATCACTGGTGGGATCGTTCTGCTACAGAGAGGGGAGACTGCCTTTTGATCACTGGTGGGATCACTCTGCTACGGAGAGGGGAGACTGCCTTTTGATCACTGGTGGGATCACTCTGCTACGAAGAGGGGAGACTGACTTTTGATCACTGGTGGGATCGTTCTGCTACAGAGAGGGGAGACTGCATTTTAATCACTGGTGGGATCACTCTGCTACAGAGAGGGGAGACTGCCTTTTGATCACTGGTGGGATCACTCTGCTACGGAGAGGGGAGACTGCCTTTTGATCACTGGTGGGATCGTTCTGCTACAGAGAGGGGAGACTGCATTTTGATCACTGGTGGGATCGTTCTGCTACAGAGAGGGGAGAGCTGAATTTTGATCACTGGTGGGATCGTTCTGCTACAGAGAGGGGTGACTGCATTTTGATCACTGGTGGGATCGTTCTGCTACAGAGAGGGGAGACTGACTTTTGATCGCTGGTGGGATCACTGCTACGGAGAGGGGAGACTGCCTTTTGATCACTGGTGGGATCACTCTGCTACGGAGAGTGGAGACTGCCTTTTGGTCACTGGTGGGATCACTCTGCTACGGAGAGGGGAGACTGCATTTTGATCACTGGTGGGATCGTTCTGCTACAGAGAGGGGAGACTGCCTTTTGATCACTGGTGGGATCACTCTGCTACGGAGAGGGGAGACTGCCTTTTGATCACTGGTGGGATCACTCTGCTACGAAGAGGGGAGACTGACTTTTGATCACTGGTGGGATCGTTCTGCTACAGAGAGGGGAGACTGCATTTTAATCACTGGTGGGATCACTCTGCTACAGAGAGGGGAGACTGCCTTTTGATCACTGGTGGGATCACTCTGCTACGGAGAGGGGAGACTGCCTTTTGATCACTGGTGGGATCACTCTGTTACTGGAGAGGGGAGACTGCCTTTTGATCACTGGTGGGATCACTCTGCTACGGAGAGGGGAGACTGCCTTTTGATCACTGGTGGGATCACCCTGCTACGGAGAGTGGAGACTGCCTTTTGGTCACTGGTGGGATCACTCTGCTACGGAGAGGGGAGACTGCATTTTGATCACTGGTGGGATCGTTCTGCTACGGAGAGGGAGACTGCCTTTTGATGACTGGAGGATTGCACTTCTGTGGAGAGGGAAAGGTCTGCCGCTGTGTCCAAAGAATGGTACCCAGGTTTTCTGCATTTTGTATGTAGACCTGGACTGTGGATTTTTTCAATCTTGTAGTTTTTTATATTCTATGTTTTTCACCTGATCATTCTCATTTTTTGGGTGTTGGGGAGGTTGGTTTGGGGGTCAATGTGCCAGTTTCATTTTTGTCTGTTTTTTTATGGGGGGGAGGAGGGATTTGGGCGTTGATAATTGTGCTGCCATTCTTTTCTTTCTTGGCTTTGTGGCAATCTGGCGAAGAAGAAGTTCAGAGTTGTGTACTTCAATAATAAATAAACATTTGAACCTTTTAAATTGTTCTACAGAAGTGCTTTGCCATTGCCTTCTTCTGGGCAGTATCTACACAACAGGTGACCCCAGCCATCATCAATACCCTTCAGAGATTGTCCGCCTGGTGTCAGTGGTCCCATAACCAGGACTTGTGATGTGCACCAGCTGCTCGTACAACCATCCACCACCTGCTCTCATGGCTTCCCATGACCCTGATCGGGGGGCTAAGCAAGGGTGACCTGCCCAAGGGTGACCTGCAGGCTAGCGGAGGGATGGAGTGCCTTACACCTCTTTTGTTAGAGACGTGTCTCCACCCCTCCGCCCTAACAAGATATGTATACGAAGGGTGATTGATAAGTTTGTGGCCTAAGGTAGAAGGAGTCAGTTTTAGAAAACCCAGCACATTTATTTTTCAACATAGTCCCCGCCCCCCCCCGCCTACATTTACACACCTAGTCTAGTGGATACGGAGCATACGGATCCCTTCTTTGTAGAAGTGGTCCACAGCAGGGGTGATTGATAAGTTCATGGCCTAAGGTAGGAGATGAGTTATTAACGTCAAACTTTCTGCAAAGAGTTGAACCGCACGTGAATGTAACGAGAGCATCTTGGACCTCTAGGTGGTCCGCAGCAGGGGTGATTGATAAGTTCATGGCCTAAGGTCGAAGGAGATGAGTTATACAGCTCTCCTTATACACACGTGCAGTTCAACTTTGAGAGAAAATGCAGAAAGTTTGAAGTTAATAACTCATCTCCTTCTACCATAGGCCATGAACATCGCTCACCCCATGCTGTGGACCACTTCTGGAGATCCAAGACGCTGACTTCTACAAAGAAAGGATCCTTATGCTCCACGACCGCTGCACCAAGTGTGTAAATGTAGGATAAACAAATGAGCTAGGTTTTCTAAAATTGACTCCTTCTACTTTAGGCCACAAGCTTATCAATCACCCCTCATACTACATAAATTATACATTGTAATTTATAGTACATATAGTGTTTACATCTCTACACACATGACTGTGTGGCTAGGCACAGTGCAGATGGCATTGCTATATCTGCCGGTGACACAACTGTTGTCAGCAAACTCTCAGATGGTGATGCGGGGGTGTTCAGGGGTAAGACAGATTGGCTGGTTGAGTAGCGTCACAATGCCAATGTTGCACTTAACATCAGCAAAACTGAGCAATTGAACGTTGACTTCAGGAAGGGGAAGTAGAAGGAACACACTCCACTCCTCACTGAGAGATCATCAGTGGGAAGGGTGAAGTTCCTGTGTGTCAACACCTCTGAAGATCTAACCTGGGCCCATCATCGCTGTATTTCAGCACGAGGAAACTTTGGAAGTCACCAGAGACCCGAGCAATTTTCTACAGATGTACCGTGCAGAGCATCCGAACTGGTTGCATTATCGTCTGGTGTGGAGGGGCCACTGCACAGTGTTAGAACCTCAGCCGGCTCCATCATGGGCACTAGCCACCTCATCATCGAGGACAGTTTCAAAAGATAATGCCCCTCAAAGGCAGCATCCACCATTAAGGACCATCAGATTGCTGAATGGACAATGAACTGGTGAAAATTACCTAACCGTTTTGGCTCTTTTCCTTGCAATACTTTAAAAATTTTTATATATATATTTCTCATAGTAATTTATGGTATATTTTATCTAAAAGAACAATACAGTATGTCAGTGATAATAAACCTTATTCTGGTTTAATATATTATTAATAATTTTGTATTAATATACTAATTAATAGTATTAAAATTAAAGATACATTTTTATTACAGTCTTCATTTCCTTCTTCACAAGGTAACAATGGTAGAAACTTCAAAAACTTTTCTTTAATTTCTTACGTAGAAACATGGAAATCTACAGCACCTTACAGGCCCTTCGGCCCACAATGTTGTGCCGACCATGTAACCTCCTCTAGAAACTGCCTAGAATTTTCCTACCTCATAGCCCTCTATTCTTCTAAGCTCCGTGTACCTATCTAAAAGTCTCTTAAAAGACCCTATCGTATCCGCCTCCACCACTGCCGCTGGCAGTGCATTCCACACACTCACCACTCTCTGTGTGAAAAACTAACCTCTGACATCTTCTCTGTACCTTCTTCCAGGCACTTTAAAACTATGCCCCCACATGTTGGTCTTTTCAGCCCTGGGAAAAAGCCTCTGGCTATCCACACAATCAATGCCTCTGATCATCTTGTACCCCTCGATCTTACTTTTACTAAGTTTCCTCATGGTGAGCCCTTTTAAACTATTTATGTGCCTGCAACTATTGGACTTCCCGATTGGCTACGCCTGGCTTTGCGGTGGGGTTTGCGCGCCTCTTTCCTGGACTGAATCTGTGACCTGCAGCTAGTGGAATTCTGGATCGGCCACAGTGATGCCTGGCGTTGTGAGCTTCAGTCCCCAATGCAATCTGCTTGCTTCTACTGTTTGAACGACTCCTTTTCCCTCTGCGCATTGGGTGTTTGACGGTCTTTTCTTAAGTGGGTTCTTTTGGGATTTCCCCCCAGAGAGGTAACAGCGTGTTGTATGAAAGGGGAGAAGGTTAGCACTCCCCTTGATAAGGATGGAAGGGGCCCTAATTGGCCTTACAACACACAAATGGTTAAGGCATTGCCATCTACTTAGTGGCATCTAATTCAATATAATCAATTTAAAAAAACAAAAGAGAGGTAACAGCCACTGATTTACAGAGAAAAATGATGTGTTATTTGAACAACAACACACACAAAATGCTGGTGGAACACAGCAGGCCAGGCAGCATTGATAGGGAGAAGCGCTGTCGATGTTTCGGGCCGAGACCCTTTGTCCGAAAGGAAAGATAGTAAGAGATTTGAAAGTAGTTTCCTCGTATTTGATGTGTTATTTATACAGTTTCGCTGCTTGTCATGGTCTGTCTCATTCAGCAGCCAGCCTTTCTGCCGGTTCTACGGGGAGACTGGAAAAGTTATGGAAGCTTCCCTTGAAACAGAAGGTGAACCAACAGAGATTTTCAAAATGGGAGGGAAAATTTAGGATAGGAAATCTAAGTGGGTGGTTGGCTCTGTCTGTCTTGAAGGGCAACGGGTGATGATCATCACCACAAGCCTGGGCGGAAGGTATCGAGATCCTGAGATGCCCAGTTGTCAAGATCCCCCTCTCGGCCTCACCAGTGTAGTCCAAAGGGAAGCTTTCATTTGGCACCAGCTTGGCTGCAGGAGCTGCCAGAAGGATGTTCAATGAAATCCAGCCGTCTGAGACGCTCCACTCCGGATTTCCTGTCTGGGTTTACTCCCATAGCCTTCGTCTGTCCCAAGGCTGCCCCAAGGCAGTGGGGCTATTTACCCACAGCTGGGGAATCTGGTTCACGAGCACCAGGGCGTGTCCGCACAGCGGCGGGCCTGCGTGCTACGGGTGCAGGGGCCAGACCCCCTCCCCGTCCCCTGTAGCTCAGCCTGAGTCCGAAAGGAGTTCCGTTCTGTGTGTCGCCGTGTGAGGCTTGCCGTTGGAGAGGCTTACACATTCATCTCTCCTTTCCGCGAGACTGCTGCCCGTGGCGGAAACCGAAAGTGAGAGTGACAAGCACCACCCACTACACTACCTCACAATAACTATTTTGAGAGTTTAGTGACACTGTGCTAAACCTTAAAGAAGATTACTTACTACCCGTTATGCCACAGGCGTTTAGGGCAGCAATGAAGGTCCTCCATCTCTGGTGGTGTTCAGGGCTTCCTTCATCGTGTCAGTAGCTTCCTCTCGGTTTTCACTACTGTCAGGAATACCGTCACATTCAGATGTAGAAGGACTCTTCATTCCTGTTTCTTTTACAATTTTGTTTGACTGGTCAGGGTCGTTCGTCCTGAGCTGAACACCCAAACCTGGAGGACCGGTGGACCACTCTTAGCCTGAACTCTACCCTTTGACCTGTTTGGTTTGCGTGACCCTACCAAGAGCCAAAGCATGAAGTGACTCCATCCTACATAGCTTTCCGGGTCTTTGAGGCACTGAAGCCTCCAAACCCAACGGAAAGTCTGTGGTCCTCCTTGAGGAAGGAGAGTTAACTTTTATAAATAGCCACTGCGTGATTGATATTAAGTGACATGATGACGCTGGCCACAGCTCCCATTTCTTCAGTTTATTTCCCTTGAACAGGCACAGAAAGTTTCCCTTGCATCAGACACAAGGTGTTGTAGGAACTCAGGCAGTGTTTATGTAAAAGAGTATAGCTGTCGTTTCAGACCGAATTTGTGATTGGAAAGCTGCAACAGAGTTTACTTTTACTGAAATAAAAGGAGTCCAATTCCATTTCCATTAATGTTACATTTGACAATATAAATAAAGCATTATCGATTGCCACTTGGAGAATTGGACCACTTTACTCCTGGATGGTTATAGGTCCTATAGTAATCTGATGGCTCCCTGAAAGAAGCCGTCAAATCAACATCCCAACCCTTTTCCAATGTCCTTTGAATCCCTTTTCAATTATTTATCCATTCTTCTTTTGAAATGCCATTAAATGAACTTGTCAAAAGTGAAGAATTGGCTGCGAAGCTCTCTGCACTATATTGCTTATTACACTTCTGGCTCTGATGTATGATCTTGTGACGTTAGGTAGAAAATACACAAACAGCTTCCAGGCAACTTGTTTTATCTGTTTTAAAAAAAGCCAATATTTCAGGTTGCTGTAAGCTGTTGATTGTTTTAAACACTTCAGTCAAGACTTTGCTGTTTTTCTACCTTCGCACAGGGACCACAGTCTATTTTTTAATTGAAGATTCAAGATTGGAGATTTTTTTTTATCATCATTTGTCATTTTTCCTGTACATAGGCTTCGAGCCAGTTTGGAAAGTTTGGGTACAGGCCGAGTCGAGGTGGTGGGGGTCAGGGCCCGGGCCCGCTGTGTATTGAAGCGACAGAGCCCGACGTCTGGTCGACGATTTAGGTACCTGGCCAGATTGAAAAGGTCAGGACGCCGGTGCTCGAATTGAGGGACGGGCCAGTTGAGCTGGCTGCTCTGCGCTGCTTCCTCTGCTCTGCGCTGAACTCCGCGTCTCAGACTCTCCTTCTGGACCTCAGTTCAGAACGCTATTTGCTTGCGTGATTTGTTTCTTTTTCTTTCTGCACGTATGTGAGTCTTTTGGGGGGCTTCCTGGTGTCGTGGCTGCCTGTTAGGAGACAAGTTTCAAGGTTGTATAATGTGTACAGACTTTGATAATAAATATACTTTGAACTTTGAAATGTAAATGAGAACAAATGAATGTTACTCTGGATTCGATGCTGCATTAAAAAATAGAATTAGCATAAACCACACAATGAATATAAATTTAAATGATTACCTTATATAGATAGGCTGATGGTATGTCCATACTATAATACTATGTACAGCAATATCTGTACATAAGGGGACTCTGACAGGAGTTTTAAAGTAGTGATGGGGTGGGTTAACAGGTGGAGGGGTTGTTCAGCCTGGCTGCTTAGGGTGGGAGCAAAGGATGTTGGGAATGGTGAGGGTGGAGCACCATGGGAGGGGTGAGGGGCTATGGAAGAGGTGTGGGACAGGTGGCAGAGAAGGAGCACCGGAGCAGGGATGACATGAGTGCCGACACACCCCACCCTGAGACACCAGGCAAGGGTATTTGATTCCAAACAATTGGTTTATTGATTATTACAGAATGTCTCTCTGGTGCTTCCTGTTCCGTCCCCTCTCCCTTCCCCTTTTCCCAACCACGATTTCCCCCCTCCCTGCCCCCTTCCCACTCCCAGTCCACAATAGAGACCCATATCAGAATCAGGTCTATCATCACTCACATGTGTCATGAAATTTGTTTTTTTTTCAGCAGCAGCAATAGAGTGCACTGCATAAAATTACTAAATTACTGGTGTGCAAAAGACTTTTGCACGGTACTGTAAATGTGGCATATTAATAAATCTGAATCAAATTTCTGCTATCAGTGACAGGGAAGAGTGAATTCAGTAGAATAAATATGGATTACAAGCCAATGGTCAGCCGTGGTGATGAAGAAACTATTGGACTTATGGTTAGTTTGGACTTAGTGAGAAGTTAACCATCCAAAATACAGTGCCTATACAAAGTATTCACCGCCCCATTGGAAGTTTTCATGTTTTATTGTGTTACAACATTGAATCACAGTGGATTTAATTTGGCTTTTTTGACACTGATCAACAGAAAAAGACTCTGGATCAAAGTGAAAATGGATCTCTACAAGGTGATCTAAATTAATCACAAATATAAAACTCTAAAACAATTGATTGTATAAATATCCACCCTGCCCTCTTTAATATGGCTCACCAAATCATCACTGGTGCAGCCAATTGGTTTTAGAAGTCACATAATTAGTTAAGTGGAGATCACCTGCGTGCTGTCGAGATGTTTCAATTGATTGTAGTAAAAATACACCTGGATCTGGAAGGTCCCACTGCCGGTGAGTCAGTATCCTGGCAGAAAGATCCAAGTACACCCCAAGAAACTCCATGAATAGGTTCTTGAAACGCACAAGCCAGGAGATGGATACAAGAAAAGTTCCAGGTCACTGAACATCCCTTGGAGTACAATTAAGTCAATCATCAAGAAATGGAAAGAATGTGGCACAGCTCTGAATCTGCCCAGAGTAGAATGTCCTCGAAAACGGAATGACTCGCCAGTCTGATTGTTTAGGGATTCAAAGTACATTAATTATCGAAGTAAGTATGCAGAATAGAACTCTGAGATTCATCCTCCCACAGGCAGCCACGAAACAAAGAACCACCATGGGACCTCTTCAATAAAACATCAAACACAGAAACATAGAAACATAGGTGCAGGAGTAGGCCATTTGGCCCTTCGAGCCTGCACTGCCACTCAGTCATCCAACGCGCAAAGACGAAATTGCGCAAACGGCAAAAAGCGAGTGGACAACACGCGATATATCAACATCAAACCAGGAGTCCAGTAGTATTCAGTTTACCTCAGTTCAGCACCACGCTGCTAACCCACCATAGGCCGCAGGCCGAAGCATTCCTCGTTGGAGTGCTGCAGTCCGCATCGACTGTCACAACCAAACCGCTGAAAACCAGCCAAGAGAGAGAACAAAACGTACAAATGGAAAACAGCAAGTGAACAGCACTTAGAATATCAAACATCAAGCCAGTAGTATTCAGTTCAGTTTGGTACCATGCAGCTGGCCCACTGCAGACTGTAGGGCTGGCATTCGTCACTGAGGGGCTTCAGACCACATTGTTCATCGCCCTGATCAAAACACACAAAAACAGCAAAAAAAAAAGAGTAACCAGAATCCAGGGACACATTCAACTTGACCCCAGAGTCCCCCAGAACGAGTCCAACAGCCTCGCCGATCATTCCCGGGAATGTGGATTCTGAGACTCCACAGCAGCTGGTGAGAGGGAGAGAAGAGCAGTCAGACGACGCCAAATACCCGTCCGTCCTCCACTCTCGGCCCCGTCGACTTCAACCTAGCTCGATACCTCAATCAGAGAGAGGTGACGGAGTCAATCATGGGCTCACACCCTCAATACCTCAATCAGAGAGAAGCAATGGAGTCAATCATGGGCTCACACCCTCGATACCTCAATCAGAGAGAAGCAATGGAGTCGATCATGGACTCACACCCTCGATGCCTGAATCAGAGAGAAGCAATGGAGTCAATCATGGGCTCACACCCTCGATGCCTCAATCAGAGAGAAGCAATGGAGTCAATCATGGACTCACACCCTCGATGCCTGAATCAGAGAGAAGCAATGGAGTCAATCATGGGCTCACACCCTCGATGCCTCAATCAGAGAGAAGCAATGGAGTCAATCATGGGCCCCCACCCTCGATGCCTCAATCAGAGAGAAGCACTGGAGTCGATCATGGGCCCCCACCCTCGATGCCTCAATCAGAGAGAAGCACTGAAGTGGATCATGGGCCCCCACCCTCGATGCCTCAATCAGAGAGAAGCACTGAAGTGGATCATGGGCTCACACCCTCGATGCCTCAGTTGGAGAGAGGCAATGGAGCTGATCATGAGTTGGAAGTTAGCTAAGAGTTTTAGGAATACACCGCTTAGCTTTGCTAAGTGTTATATTTCAAAGTGTTGCTAAGAATTGAACAAACACCTCCCCCCCTCACCAGAAGAAAAAGTAATCTCATAAGGGAGGAGAGCGGACGATGGGAGAAGGACAGGGAGAAAGTTTGGAGTGCTCTAGTCTGGGTGCAGGTAGATTGAATGAGACACGAGACGGGCTGAAGGGTTTTGTTTCGATGCTGTAGGGCTCAGCACTCAGTGGCCACTTCATTCGGCACACCTGCTCGTGAATGCGGATATCTAATCAGCCCATCACGTGGCAGCAACTCACTGCATAAAAGCACACAAGTTGGGGCAGGTAAAGGGCTGAAGAAGAAGGAATCTGGTGTGAGAGGACAGTGGATCATAAGGAGAACAAGATCTTCCACCTGTCACCCACCTACTTCACTTTTTTCTCTCTTTCAGAACTACTTATTTAACTTATATTTCTCCCTGTAATTTACAGTTGTTATTATTATGTGTTGCAATGTACTGCTGCTGCATAACAACAAATTTCATGACATACGCAGGTGATTTTAAATCTGATTCTGATCGCCTCCCAGCTTCTCACTTCATCCTCCACCCACCCATCTTCTCCCTCCCCTGGTCTCACCTGCCACCTGCCAACTTTCCCACCTTCTCCTCCCCTCCCCACCTTCTTATTCTGGCTTCTACCCCACTTCCTTTCAAGTCCTGATGAAGGTCTTGATTGAAAATATTGACTGCTCGTTCCTCTCCATAAAGGCTGACCGACCTGCCGAGTTCCTCCAGCACTTTGTTTGTGTGGCTCTTGTCCATTTTTTATTTCATGATATATTTATGCTTTTTTTTCAATGATGAGCTGCAGATTAATCTATTTGAACATATTTAATTATGTTAAACATTTTCAAAAACTTCCAACATTCCTTCATTTTCATCAGTTTCCAAATATCCAATCAGTAGACTGGGAGGCATCTGTACTAACTGCTGCAGCGCTCTCTTAGCCTTCTGCGTGAAGAGCAGTTTTTCTGCAGAGACAAGCCTAATTCCGTAAATAAAGCAACACCATTTCCAGAGGACCAGAACAGAAAAACAAGGATATAATGTTGAGACTTTATAAGGCATTGGTTAGATCAAATTTGGAGCATTGAGAGCGGTTTTGGGCCGCATGTCTAAGAAAGGATGTGCTAACATTGGTTAAGGTCCACAGGACACTCTCGAGAATGATCCATGAAATGAGAGGGTTAATGCATGAGGAGCATTTGATGGCTGTGGGCCTGAACTCGCTGGAGTTTAGAAGAACGAGGGGGGATTTTTTTTTAAACCTACCGACTATTTAAAGGCCTAGATAGATTGGACATGGGGAGGATGTTTCCTGTAGTGGAAGAATCTCAGACCAGAGGGTCAAACACTCAGAATAGAAGGACATCCCTTTAGAACAAAGATGAGGAGGAATGTCTTTAGCTAGAGGGTTGTGGAATTCATTTTCATAGATGGCTGTGGAGGCCAAATCATTGGGTATATTGAAAGTTGAGGTTCATAGATTAACATAGAATTGTACCGCATAGGAATGTTGTACCAACTAGCTAAAAAGTATATAAAAAAACCCCCCAAAAACGAATCCCTCCTACTTACACAATGTCCATATCCTTCCATTCTTCTCATTTCTTGTGCCTATCTACACGTCTCTTAAAAACCTCTAATGTATTTGCCTCGAGCACTGGTGGGTGGCCTAGTGGATAAGGCATCAGTCTAGTGATCTGAAGGTCACTGGTTCGAACCTCAGCTGATGCAGCGCGTTGTGTTCCTTGAGCGAGGCACTTAACAACACATTGCTCTGCGACGACACCGGTGCCAAGCTGCTTGGGTCCTAGTGCCCTTCCCTTGGACAACATCGGTGGCGTGGAGAGGGGAAGGCTTGCAGCTTGGGCAGCTGCCGGTCTCCCATACAACCCTGCCCAGGCCTGCGCCCTGGAAACCTTCCAAGGCGCAAATCCATGGTCTCATGAGACTAATGGATGCCTATTCCTATATATTCCTCTACCACCACACCAGGCAGCATGTTCAAGGCATTCACTACTCTCAGAGTAAAAAAAGACTTACCCCTCACATCCCCCTTGAACCTACCCCCTCCCACCTTCAATGAATGCCCTCTGGTATTAGACATTTCTACCTGGGAATCAGATACTGCCTGTCTACACCATACTTCCCATAATCTTATAAACCTCAATTGGATCTCCCTTCACCCTCCGCCGGTCCAGAGAAAACAATCCAATTTTGTCCAGCCTCTCACGATAGCACGGCCTCTAAGTTGGCAAGGGCATCAAAGATTATAGGGAGAAGGCAGGAGAATGGAACTGAGAGGAAAACAAATTAGCTGGAACACCCCAGGTTCTGGGACTTCAGCTCAGGGCTAACACCCCTGACTGGTAAAACAAAGTAGTTACAGAAACAGCAATGAAGAATCCTCCTCATCATCCTCCTGATGAGATGATGTCCCTGAGTCTCCACCCGGGACTTGCATGACTGATAGTAGTGAAAACCGAGAGGAAGCTACTGACATGTGGAAGGAAGCCTTGAACACCCCCCAGATGCAGGACCTTCATTGTTGCCCCAAATGCCAGCGGTGTAGTGGGCAGCAAGTAATAATTGAATGGTGGAGCAGACTCGATGGGCCGAATTCTGCCCATAATTCTGCTCCTATGTCTGATAGTCCAATAGGCTGAGGAAAAAAAGCTTGTGGGACCAGTTAATGCCCTCTTAGAAGCACACAAGTCAAGAGCAAAAGCATTGTCTGACGACAGTCACAAGGGAGACGCGCATCAGCCAGCAACTTACAACAAACGGGTTCTGGCAGCTTATTTTGGGAATCCCTGGACACAAGAAGAATTGGGGATTGAAACACTCCCCATACATCCAGAGAAATGATCTTGTTCAAGTGAAAACAAACGTCACATTTAATAATTCAAAAGACTACTCCAAGAAGTGGTTGCCCTTTGTAAACTATTCAGCATTGCCAGTGATAAATTGATCTTTGCGGCACACCTCAATGATACAAATGTCACCTTGTTTAGTGCCTTTCGAAGCACTTCACAAGCAATGAAGTATTTTAGGAGTGTATCCATTTGCACAGTGTGATTTGCGGCATAAACCCATACACAAGCTCCCACAGACAGGGATCGTCAGGGTGCTGGAGCAGGGATCCAATCGCAGACCCAGTACTGTGCAGACAATCATATTAATTGAGTAACAAATCTCAAGGTGCAAACGAAGTCGGCGTTAAAGTTCAGGCAGAGATCAAAACGTCCAGAGAAATCCAAAAACCAGAATCGGGAAACAGGCAGAGTCGATATTCAGACGGACAGAGTATAGATATGAATGCTGGAAAGGCTCAGGAAAATTCACTGGCACAATCTGGCAACAGGTGAAAACACAGGACTGAAATACACTGAGCAATAAACAGAGAGGCAGATGATAGGTGGAGCACAATGAGACACAGGCGGCAGCAATACAGGTGATAACGAGAAACAGGTGAGAGACGGAGACTCAGGGGCTGGAGTAGAGCAGGAGCGGGGACAGGAGCCCAAGGCAAAACAAAACCACAGACTGACAGCGGGGGGAAACACACAAAAAGACGGAGTTCAACTGGAGGTACTGACAGGGACGCAATAATGAGCATTTAATCTGTCCATGTTAATTAAAATGTTGGACACATATTGAGGTAGTGGCTTTGGGGTGAGAGGTCAAGAGTTCGAATCCGGCCGGCTCCCTTGCCCGCTCTCCATCCGTGCCTGGGTTGAGTGTCGAACTAGCAACTCGAACTCGTAAAAAAAAACCTGGAGAGGGATGGGCTCTGCCGGGTTTCGGATGCCCAAGACACGCCGTACGATGAGCAATCACCAAAAAGATCGGTGCAAAAAGCTTGTCATGATGACTCCATTAGGAGTTAAGGGGCGCGTGTGCACACACACACACACACACACACACACACACACACTCACCCCAGCACATGCTTTCTCTAAGAATGAGGTCACAGTATGTTTTCCATCTCCCTAAGTGAAGGGAGGTGGGCTTCAAATTAACATCTCGTTTCTGCGGGCGGTGATTCAGTGTCCAGAAAGCCTGTTTGAAGAACTGGAGGTGGACCTGTGGGAATATGTCTGGCACCCTGAAGTGTTTGTGAATTTATAACTTTTGCAAAATGGAATGTGACAAAACAGAGCCTGTGTGATCAGAGAGTGTTTTGCTGCTTTGTTTGGATGGGAGGTTTATTTGAAGTCTGTGTGTGATTTATAGCAGGGAGTATTTTGACAATGATAAAAATCAGAGGACAACTGTCATGAGGGAAGAAGCCTCAAAAGACAAATGGACTCATTTAACAAGGATGCAGGTAAGGAAGGAATCCCATTATGGGATCAAATAACTTCAAATACATGAAGAGGATGTAAAAGTATAAAAATAGATTGAGTGGTAAGATTGAAGCTACCAACCAGCTTAATGTATGGATGTAGAACTTCCCTTGCAGGTAATAAATGCACTTATAATTTGATCCACTCTGAATTTGTTATAGTTTGTTACTGTATATTAGTGCACCTAGCTGAGCGATCCGTGACAGACCGAAGCTCGCCATCCTTACGCTAATTGGGGGTCATGGGAATTCAAACAATGGACCAGTTTGCATGTCAGATCTTCGGCTTCAAAGAACTTAAAAGCAATAAGATCTCAAGCTCTTGGATAACCAACAGTGAAAAGAGTATCATGTGATCAACACTGTCCTACTTAAAAGCAGGCAACACCCAACAAGATTATGCTAGTTGTGGAAGGCCAGATAGTGTGAGAATGTGTAGACTATGTAGACTGGCCAATCAGACAATGCCTCAGTGGATACTTTATTAGGTACAGCTGTATATCTGCTCGTTAATGCAGATATCTAATCAGCCAATTATGTGGCAGCAACTCAATGCATAAAAGTATGCAGACATGGTCAAGAGGTTCAGTTGAGCAGTGAGGCAGGATTTGGGACGTACGTGTCTCAACTTGGAGTTGAGGTTGGTCACTGGATTTCAGATGGTGTTTCTGTCTTTGCAACAGAATTATTAGCAATCCTCTGGGCCTTATGGTGGATAAAAGACTCTCGACCATGCAGGGTTGTCATCTGTTTGGATTCTGCTGCTGCCTTAGAGGCTATAAAAGGGAATAAATCAAAAGCTCAGTCTGACATAATTACTGAGATTCTCTTAGTTTTGTTTAGAGTAGGGAAGATGGGTTGTGAAGTCAGATTTACACGGATACCTGGGCATGCTGGGGTGGAGGAAAATGAAATTGTGGATGGCATTGCGAAGTCCTCCTTACAGAGCGGGCAAGTAGGAATTAGAGTACCCCTAGGTAGAGCAGAATTGAGAAGTAGGATTTAAAAAAAAGGCATAGAGAAGAAATGACAAGAGGATTGGAAAAATGAATTAAAGGGAAGGTATTTCTTTCTAGTTAAAAAGGTCTCAGACTGTTACTCTTTAAATCATAGAGATATGGTGAAATTAACAAAACTTAGGTTGGGGGCTAAACTATTACTTAAAGATAATAGGAAAACACCCAACTGGATTATGTGACTCTGGTAGTCCAGAGACAGTTCAGCATATTTTGCTGAGTTGTAATCAATATAAGATTGAAAGAAGAATACGGTTCAAGAGGCTGCCTGACTTAAATGTATTTTGTTTTTCTATTAAATCCTTGTTTGGCCACCAAGAGAACCACCATCTGATTGAAGAGTTTATTATTCTGTTTCTACGTGCGACTAGTTTATATCTGAGAATTTGAGTTTCTTGAAATTCTGTAATTAATTGCACATCCTGTGGAGGGCAGTAACACGCCTAGATGCGTCTAAACTGCCGGAAATAGAAGAAGAAAAGGTTCGGTTGCTGTTCAGACCAAATATCAGAGTGGAGGCGAAAGGTGATTGAAGTGATTTTGACTGTAGGATGATTGTTGTGGCAGACATGGTGGTTCGAGTGTCTCAGAAACTGGTGAGCACCTGGGATTCTCATGCACAGCAGTCTCTAGAGGTTACAGGGAATGGTGCGTGTAACAAAAAAAAAAAAATCCAGTGAGCAGCAGTTCTGCAAGCAAAAGCATCTTGTGAGAGAGGTCAGAAGAAAATGGCCAGACTGGTTCAAGCTGACAGGAAGGTAACAGTAACCACGCGTTGTTACAACAGTGGTGTGCAGAAGAGCATTTCTGAACACACAACACATTGAACACAAGTGGATAGACTACAGCAGCAAAAACCATGAACATACACTCAGTGCCCACTGCTTTAGGTCCAGTAGGTGTTAGATGCCCTTTTCTCCGGAGCAAGGGTTCTCGCTGGGTGGCCAGTGTGTTCAGTGGGTGCACAGTTGGTTGACTTGCCCCCTCACCACTCCAGGGTCTCTGTTTCGATTCTGACGGCTGCTGATGACTGTGGGAGGGTTTCATGCTCTCTCTGTGGCTAAGTGGATTTCTTCCAGATGCTCTCATTTCCCATCACATTACAACAAGATGCAGGCTGGCAAACTAATTGGTCATTGTAAATGTCCCCGAGCGTACAGGAGAGTGGTCAATTCTAGGTGGGATTGAGGGGAGGAGAAGTTGATGGGACTGTGGGGAGAATTTTTTTCTTTTAGGATAGGGGTAGTGTAAAGACACCTTTCAATGTTCAAACCCTACGTCCCCGTCGCGAGAGGTGGAA